>NW_007250052.1:44226-103656 GCF_000164805.1 Carlito syrichta
AATGGAGTTGTTTGTTTTCTTCTTTTCAGTACGTTTCAGTTCCTTGTAGATCCAGGATGTTAAGCCTTTGTCAGACCTAGAGTTGGCAAAGACTTTTTCCCAGTCTGTAGGCTGTCTCCCTGCTCTCTTGATGGTTTCTTTGGCTTTGCAGAAGCTTGTCAGTTTTAATAAGGTCCCATTTGTCTATCTTCTCTCTTAAGTCCTGTGGGTTTCGGGTTTTGTACAGGAATTGGATGCCAGTTCCGATTTCCATGAGAGTATTTCCTTCCTTTTCTAAGGTTCTTATGGTTTGAGGTTTTACATTTAGGTCTCTGATCCATTTGGAGTTAACCTTTGTGCATGGGGATAGATAGGGGTCCTGTTTCAATCTTCTGCATGTGGTCAGCCAATTTTCCCAGCACCATTTACTGAATAGGTTCTCCTCTCCCCATTGGTAGGTGGTGGGGGCTTTGTCGAAGATGAGTTGGTTGAGAAATTGAGGTTTTGCTTCTGGAATCTCAATTCTGTTCCATTGATCTATATGCCTGTTCCTGTACCAATACCAAGCTGTTTTGATGATTGTAGCTTTATAGTAAAGTTTGAAATCTGGTATTGTGATACCACCTGCTTTGTTTTTTTTGCTGAGGATTGTTCTGGCTATTCTTGGACGTTTGTGTTTCCATATGAATTCCTGTGTTGTTTTTTCTAGGTCTGAGAAGAATGTTGTTGGTAATTTAATGGGTATTGCATTGAATTTGTAGATTGCCTTAGGTAAGATGGACATCTTCACAATGTTGATTCTTCCGATCCATGAGCATGGGATATTTTTCCACTTGTTCGTGTCAGCTTTGATTTCTTTGAGCAGTGTTTTGTAATTTTCATTATAAAGGTCTTTCACATCTCTGGTTAGGAAGATGCCAAGGTATTTCATTTTTTTTGTGGCTATTGTGAATGGAATTGTGTTTTTTATTTGGGTTTCTGTTTGTTTATTATTGGTGTAGAGAAATGCGATTGTCTTTTGTACATTTATTTTGTATCCTGAGACTTTGCCAAAGGCCTTTATCAATGTAAGGAGGCCTTTGACAGATTCTCTTGGGTTTTCGAGGTACACCATCATATCATCTGCATAGAGAGATAACTTGACTGCCTCTTTTCCTATTTGAATACCTCTGATTGCCTCCTCTTCTCTGATTGCTCTAGCCAGGACTTCCAATACTATGTTGAACAGGAGGGGAGAGAGTGGACATCCTTGTCTAGTTCCAGTTTTCAGGGGAATTGGTTCCAATTTTTGTCCATTTAGGAGTATGCTGGCTGTGGGTTTCTCATAGATGGCTTTTACTATTTTGAGGTATGTTCCCCGTATGCCTAGATGTTCAAGGGTTTTTATCAAGAAGGGGTGCTGGATTTTATCAAAAGCTTTTTCTGCATCTAATGATATGATCATGTGGTTTTTGTTTTGACATCTGTTGATGTATTTAATTACATTTATGGTTTTACGAATGTTAAACCAGCCTTGCATGCCAGGGATGAAGCCTACTTGGTCATGGTGGATGATTTTTGAGATTTATTGCTGAATCCGGTTTGCTAGGATTTTGTTGAGAATTTTAGCATCTGTGTTCATCAAAGATATTGGCCTGTAGTTCTCTTTCTTTGTTGGATCTTTATCTGGCTTGGGTATTAATGTGATGTTGGCTTCGTAAAATGATTTGGGGAGAGTTCCATCTTTTTCAATTGCCTGGAATACCTTCAGTAGGATTGGTATCAGCTCCTCCTTGAATGTCTTGTAGAATTCTGCTGGAAAGCCATCAGGACCAGGGCTTTTTTTTGTAGGAAGCTTTCTTATTACGTAGTCAATATCTTTGATTGTTATTGGTCTATTTAGGGTCTCAATTTCTTCTTGTTCCAACCTAGGTAGGTTGTGTGATGTCAGAAAGTCCTCTATTTCCTTATGGTTTTCAAGTTTGTTTCCATACAAGTGTACGTAGTAGTCTCTAATGATCTTTTGTATTTCTTCAGGGTCAGATGTGACTTCATCTTTTGTGTTTCTGATTATGCTTATTTGGTTTTTTTCTCGTTTTTTCTTGGTCAGTCTAGCTAGGGGACCATCAATCTTGTTTACCCTTTCGAAGAACCAGCTTTTTGTTTCATTGATTTTTTGTATTATCTTTTTGTCTTCTATGTCCTGGATTTGGGCTTTTATTTTGGTGATCTGGATTCTTCTGCTGAAATTAGGGTTTTTGTGGTCTTGCTTTTCCAGCTTCTTTAGGTGGCTTGTTAGGTTGTGAATTTCTATTCCTTCCATTTTCTTCATGTGTTTGTAGGGATATAAATTCCCCTCTTACTACAGCTTCTTGTTGATGGATTGAGCCTTTTATCATTATGTAGTGGCCTTCTGTATCTTTTTTGATTTTTAAATAGATTGTTTAAGGAGATAAAAAACAATATTACAGTACTATAATAATAAATACAGTAAGTGCTGTAAATTTAGATATAAATGTTTTACAAAACAGTGAAAATAAAGGTCAAAACAATTTTATTTGCAGGTAAAAGTCCAATGATATTAGAGTTCAAAGGAATTAAATTTGAAAAATCAAATTTCTGGCTACCTTCATTATTTCCTTTCCAAGTTCATATTCAGCTTAACCTCAGCCAGAAGGATTATTCATGCTTGGATGGAGTTAGGATTCCTTCAGTAGCTGAAGACCAGGCAGGTTTCCACAGGAATGGCTAAGTCCTTTAGAACCTGAGAAACTTTATTTGTTCAATACAAAACTCTTCTAAACCTCCCTTTTGAGAAATCCAAAGACATAACAGGACATAATGATCATCACAGTATTGGCCCATACTTAAGAAATCTTGAAAATGATTCAACTCCCAGCCTCTGGAAAAGTTATCCTAGAAAAATAATGTATTTAATGTTGCCAAGGATTACAGCAGGGACTTGGTGGAGTCTATATAGATGAGGGAATATGAGAAAAACTTTTTGGTTTCAGTCTAAAGACCATACCAATCATCCAGGTCCTTGTCCGAAATTCATTACTTGTGTTTTGTAAATTCAGCACAGAAGTTAATCTTGGTATTATTGATTTACTATATTTTGGGAGAAGGTCAACAAGACCAACTGTCTCCTTTCTTACATGTGGCATTAGGCATTGCTACTTTCCTTCAAATTTAGAAATATCTATTTGTCGCAACCCCTGTCACAAAGGAGATGACTTTTCCCCCATCTCCTATGCTAGAAAACTCTTCATTGTCATTTCTCTTTCCCCTTCGAGCCCTGTATTTTCATCTCCTGGTGTTGAATTGAGTATAGTCTATATTCAGGGATGGAGCATCAGTACACTGTGGCATGCAAATATTTTTGGACCTGGTCTCGTGGTACAAAATTACTTAGGCCTAAAGAGCCTCTTTTTAATGAGGAGAGGGGCTCTCCTTCTTACAAAATTAACCTATTTTGACTCATTTTATCTTAGAGCACAATCATCCCTCTGGTTGAGGTTCCTGTAGCCCCTATCTGTGTTAATTGTGAGGCTGCAGCTTGTGCCTTTGTGGAAGTCTGAGTGTCCTTACCCTTTGTCTTTGCTAAACTTGAAGCTAAAACCTTTTTTTGAGGTTCTTTGCCTGTACCTTTCCTGGGACTGAGGTTTATGCTTTTCCTGAGTTGCTGAGGTTCACAACTCACACCTTTGCTGAGCACTTGCTTTTCCTCAAAATACGCAGATCTTTGCATTGTTTTCTTAAGGCATAGCACATTTAATTGCCACTTGCTTGAAGTCAAAGCTGCCTAAACTGTAGTATTCCACAATGGACAAAATCTCATTTCCAATCGCCTTAGACTCATTCCATCTACTTTGGTTAAAACACTTGAAATTAACCAAACAACTATAAAAATAGCTGCATTGTTTTCTGTAGGTAGCTGAAATCATGTGTCTTGGGCATACCAAAATGCTCAGGTATTTTTCCTCATGCCAAATTTCATTCTCTACTTCCCAATTATCCTGACCAATGTATTAGACTACAACACTTCTTTGTCTTAATTTTCCCCCCACCCTCCACCACAGGAATAGAGCCTGACCCTGTAAATCCTAAAGCGTGAAGGATTTGAGCAGAACAAATGAACAGTTTGCTCTTGAGGGAAAAATAAAAGGACAGGAATTCAGTAATCACTGAAGAGTGGTAGTGTTGAGAAAGGCAGGGGTGTCAGTGGCGCTCCCTCTTTATGTAAGGAACTATACAGAGTGGAGAATTATTGTTCTCTAAAAAAGGTCTGCCCTTCTCAAGCATAGTGATCCTCCATCTTTCTTTATTGTGACATATAGACAGATGATATTTACCTGAGATCTTGAAACTGACTAATTGTTGCATAGTTGTAATGGGTTGTGAATTATACACACTTCCGATCCTCTGGTCTAGATGTGTTTGAAGATATTTTTGGTTATCGCCACTGGGGGTGGGGGGGATGCTAGTGTGTAGAGGCCAGAGACACTAATAAATATCCTACAGTGCACAGAACATTCCTATGCAACAAATAATTCCCTGGCCCCAAATATCTGAGAAACTCTGCTGTAGATGTGACGTCATCCATTTTTCCCCAAGTCAAGGAAACATATTCCAAAGCAGAATAATGAGATTGTAATTAATATATGGATAATCTTGAAATCCTGAAATTTTTTTGGAAAAGAAATCATTTACAAATTGTGATCTGCTCTGTGATAACATGTGCTTTTGGAATTTATATTAGTCCATGTGTGATTGTAAATAGAGGAATGATGCCAGAAAATGTGGAAGTAATATTTTTTCATATGTAATTATTTTTAGCACTTTAAAGTTTTGAACCTAGAAGAAGGAGGAATATAATACTGTGCACAGAGCCTATTTTTTGCTGATTTATTGGTTGTGAAATTGATCCAGTTTTCCATCACCTCCTTTCCTGTGTTCATATGTTTTTTCCAATGTCATTTTGTACTTTAAAGCTAGTACCATCACGAACTGAAGTCTATTTCCACAACCCTTGAATCTGAAATGGCTTTGTGACTTGTTTGGGCCGATCAATCAGGGCAGAAGAAATAATTACTAGTTCCAAGCCTAGACCTCAAGAGACCTTGCACAATTCCATTTGTTCCCTTGGAACAATATGACCATTATGTGAACAAGTCTGGACTAACTATTGCAGAGTGAAAATTTCCTTGAAGCAGAGATCTCACCTGAGTACTTCCTTGATGAGCCAGGTTCTACTGACCTGCCAACTGATCACAGATGCAAGAGTCCAGCAGAAATAAACCAAATCTGGCCCAGGTCAGTAAAATCATTCAACTGACCTATGGACAAACTAGAAAGAATAAATAATTGTATTGTAAGTTACTGCATCTGGGGTGGTTTATTATGAAAAAATATATAACTGACATATAAATTGTAACTCATTCTGGGCTTATTTCTGCTATGTGCTCTACTTTAGAACTTTTTGCACAGTTACCTCTAATTTTGGTATGTTTTGCCCTTATCTCCAAACTCAGCAGTGTGTATCTTTACTCAAACTTTTTTCCATCAAGTTACTTCATTTTTTGAAATGTAAAGTCATATTTAAATATTTATTTACATATCAATAATGTTACATGCTTTAAGTCTGCTCATAATTTTACTAAACCTTTTATCATTATTTTTGTTTGCACTCTGTTTAAAATGTTGCATAGATTTTGAGTGGTTTGCCAACTCCTAAGTTTCTCATCGTTCTATTATTTCATGATGTGATTTTGCAGAATGTGAGGTTTCTTAGTACTGTAGGTATATGTTGCATTATAGGCAATAGAAATCCCCAAATATATTTTGGGAATAAAATTATTTGTGCCTTATTCACAAATGATAAGTTCCAAGACATAAGTTCAGGAACTATCACTCAGTCCACTCTGAGAGATCAAGGAAACATTTAAACTGAAGACTCTGTGGATGTGTTTATTTCTGTTACAGGTGTGTGTCCACATGTGAATATTTATATGCATGTGTGTATATATGTGAATAGGTAGGAAATTCTCAGAATTAATATTTTGTTATAGCTATTATCACACTAATACGTTCCCATGATATTTTATGCTATTTATATCAAACTATTCTAGACGGATACAATAATATACACTGTGATTTATAAATATTTTATCAAGTGCTCTTACATCAATAGTCTCATCATTAATTCTCATGGCAGACCTTAGATGCATGTACTATTTTTTAATTTAAAAAATATATTGCAAGTTGACAAATTATAATTGTATATATTGGTGGGGCACAGAGTTATTTTATTATATGTGTGTACAATGTAGAATTTTAATATGCCCAGTAACATATTTGTCACCTCAAATACTTAAATTTTTTGTAGTGAGAACATTTGAAATTTACTATTTTTGCAATTTTGAAATACAATATTATTAACCAATTAAATGCAATACATTATTATTACTGTGGGCATCATGCTGTGCCATAGATCTCAAAGACCTTATTCCTTTGGCCTAACTGAAACTTTGTACCCTTTGACCAATATCTTCTCATTCTCCCCAGCCTCAGTTTCAAGCAACCACCACTCTACATCTTGCTTTGAGTTCGATTGTTTTCGATTCCACTCCCTATAAGTGAGATCATGTGATATTTGTCCTTCTGTGCCTGGTTTATTTCACTTAGCATAATGTCCTTCAGGTTCACCCATGTCAGCACAAATAGCAGAATTTCTGTCTCTGAATTCCATATTACAGATGAAGGATAGGAAGTGCGGCTGGATTTATTGCTCTAGGTAGTAAATGTTATATCCAGGGATATTTAAATATTATATTCAGGTAGTAAACGCTCTATCCAGGGATATTTAAAAAGCAGGCACTTCTTCCCTATTCTTTCACACAAAGATGAGGAAGTCATCCTCCTTATGAAACTTTTTGCATTATCAGACTAGACAAATCACCACTAAATGTTCTCACCTCTGGCTCTGACTGAGATCAAAGAATTTTTCATACGATTGCTTCAGCCCAGTCATTCTGGCTAAAAGGAGAACCAGGGGCTACAAGTGCCATTAGATTTTGGAGCAGGAAGAAGGGGGTCAAAAAATCTTGGAAATTTTATTTTATTCTAACATGTGTGCATAGAAGGAGGCATCGAAATAGGAGAACTAAAAAGGCTGGATTTCAAGTCGACTCTACCTCCCTTCACTGTGAAGTGACTACCATCTTTGTTTAGAAATGGATGTATCTTCATTCACTCCTTGGAATTTTTTCCTTAACATTAGTCATCTTTCCCATTAACCAAGTCCAACTCCACAAGCCACCTTTAGTTTTTACAACGTGTCTGCAAGGCACTACCATGATACAAATGGGCAAAATGGAGGCTTAGAGAAAGAAATCTAAGTGTGATTTGGTTGGTCTGGTTCAATAAGAGGTTAGATTTCAGCCCATCTAGAGAAAGAACTTAGTGAAGATCTTTCAGGCACTCTGTTACCAATAGTGCTTCCTTTATATCAAGTAACAGAGGGCTATTATTTGGAGTTAGAAATCATGACAAATATGGAAGTAGCAAAATCCAGGGATTAAATGGAGCCTGTTTGGAAATCAAACAAACATAAGTTCGTGCTCCCATTTCCAACACATAGTAAATGTGTAACTACACTTAAGCCTCAGTTTCCTCATGTGTGAGAAGCAGTTTTAAAAATTACCTCATAGAGTGTATGTGAGGATCAAATCTAATAATGCATGTAACATTTAAAACAGTATCTGGCACCCGATAAATGCTGGCTTTTCTCATTATTGTTATCACCATTATCATTATCTAGTTCTTCCTCCATTTGGTTTCAGTCATGCCCAGGGCTTTTTTCTTTGGAACTTAAATACTTTAATTAAAGTCTTATTTCTGTCATTTTTTTGTCTCCTATCTCTGTAAGAAGTTGCTGTCTAGTCTACTCAAAATGTGTTCACTAGACAGGCAATCTCAGCATCATATGAGGGCTTGTTAGAACTGCTAGCTCTTATGCTTGGCCCAAGACCTCCTTAATCAGAATCTATGGAAGATGAGTCCACAAATCTGTATTTTAAAAGGCTTGTCAGGTGTTTCTAATGCTTGCTAAACTTTGTAAAGCACTTTTCTAAGTCAGTTACACAGTTTGTTTAAAAGGTTCCAAAAATGAAGGAAAGATTTGGGCTCAAATTCTAGATCTGCCACTTACTGGCTAGTTTGTCTAATTATTTAATCTCTTTGCCTCTAGTTTTTCTGCTGCAATGTGTCCAAAGTTCTTGGGTTTCATTATTCAAGTTAAATGCTAAGCTACATTAATGAACAAAAATACAGTGATTTGGAGAAGACGTATATTTATTTCTTTCTGCATAATAGCCCAGTGGTAGAAGCATGGTCCAAGGGGAGTTAGTGACTTTGTTCCACAAAGTCATCTAAGAACTCGGCATCCTTCTGCCTTGATACTTGGACCTCTCTTGGAATGTTGTTTTGTCCAAATAGATGACTTGGACTCAGTGATGCTGGGTTAAACTTCTTGCCTGAGTGAAAGAAAAAGGAAGACAATTTTAATTTTCTTTTAAAAAAATGATTCAAAAGCTACACATGTCACTCTCGCTCATACTTCCTTGGTGAGAACCTGGATGTCTGTCTATACAAAGTGGGAGGTTGGGAAAATGTGTCTATGAGCTGGGTGACCAGACACACTATACAAATTCAGGAGTTATAAGTATTTGACCCCAACAAAATAGACACTCTTGGAAACACATGGTAGAATGCCCAACATAAAAATGCTAACATGGATGGAATAGACATGAATATGAATGCATGTTCTGGTATTTAGTATATGACCTTGGGAAGGGTATTTCTTCTTTGAGATTTAATTTCCTCATTTTCTAAAACAGAAATGATATAAGGTAATAGCCTTATCTTACTGTGTTGCTTTTAGGTTGACAGAGGGTTGCCCAACTTTGGCTACCTCCAATTCTAGATCAGAATGCATTTTGATTCTTGTAATCACAATGAGACAGGAGATATCCACAATTTGTTAGAACGTTTCACATGTCATTAATTCCTTATCAAATATAACTTCAAGCAACATGCTGCAATTACTGAGCAGCTTTTAGCCCTCATCCTGAAGGTAAGAATCTTAATCTGAGGGCTCATTTGATGATTGGTGGGTTGTGCATGACAGATCTTGCTAACAGCCTAGAGAACAGATCTCAGTTCCCAACAAGGAGGAGGTGTTTCCATTATTTTATTATAACGTCTAGGGCGGAAATTGCAGGCCTGTGGTGAAATATAATTACAATTCTCTATTGTGTTGTTTGGGGTATAAACAAATTCCTCTTTAACCAATTTACAGAAACAATCATAGAAAGCAAATAAACAGGTGTCCTTAAAAGGGAGTATTAAATGGGATCTGCATATATCATTTACTGTGACAGAGCAGAAATGGAGTCTTGTTTTTACAGACAAGGCAAATACACACCCTTTTCAAGAAGAGTGTTCCTTATTGAAGTGAGTCCATTTTGTCTTGACATCTAAAATTCTTTTTGATACCTATTTATCTGCCAATATCTTTCATCTTTCAGAAAGAAAACATTTTCTGAATTTTCTAACTTAATAAGGTCAAAGATATCTCTGTTTTCTTTGTTCTCTACTTCCTTCCCTCACAAAACACATTTAAGGATGGAAATAGGAGACTGCAGAATTCTAGGTGTATTGCCATATTCCTGAGAGCCTCGCTCCATGGGATTTATTTTCTATAATTATTAAGGAGCAGCAACTAGTAATAATTCTTAGACTTGGCTAATTCTTAGGCTTGACTCAAGACCTCCTTCCTTAATCAGAATCTTTGGATGACAGGTCCAGGAATCTGCATTTGAATAGGTTTGTCAGATTGTTCTAATGATTGCTAAACTCTGAGAAGCACCAAACTTTGGGTGTGAAAGAAGGAGTTGTGAGGGTTTCTTAGTTTGGCTGTCCTTTAGAAGCAGAGCCTGAGACAAAAACTCGCATGCAGTTATAGATGTTGTTTGACTTATGATGGATTATAGCCAAGTAAACTCACCATAAGTCGAAAATATGTAACTGAACATCATAGCTTGACCTAGCCTACCTCATACCAGCTCAGAACACTTTCACTGGCCACACTACAGTTGGGCTAAATTATATGACAACACAGTGCATGATAGAGTGGGTTGGTTGCCTTTGTAATCACTTAGCTGACCGGAAGCAGTGGCACAGTGCTGCTGTGAGAAAGAGTATTGTACTGTACATCACTAGTCCAGGAAAATATAAAAATTTGAAATATGATTTTTATTGAATGCATACCACCTTTACACCATTGTAAAATTGAAAAAATATGTCTAACTATTATAAGTCTGGGAACATCTGTACTTTATTTGGGAAGTGATTTCAGGGGAAGTGGAACGAGTATGTCAGGACACAGGACACCATATCTCAAAATATGGTGCCTGGGTATGCTGAGTACTTTGAACTGAAGGAGATTGGAAGGGCCTCAGAAGGAAGGGCACTCTGGCCTTCTACTCTCCTTTCTCCATCTCCCCTTTCTTTCCCAGTGTGTCAAGAACTCCTCTTCCCAAGTGAGATCATAAAAACTAGAACTCCCGTCCCCCAACACAAACCATACAACCTATAAAGGTCACTCTCTAACATAACTCCCTGAAAGGTGGTCAAATGACCATTCTAGAGGAGTCCTGCCCCTTGTCTAGAGGAAAAGAATGCTACACAGAGAGGCCTAGAATAATATGAACAAGCAGAGTTTGCCGGAGTCCAGCTCCAGCAGGTCAGCGTTTCCTGAAAGAGGGACAGCATAGGTGCAGGAGAAAAAATTTGGACACTGATTCTGCTGCAAGCAGGACAAATGCCGATTTACTGTCTTTTCCAACTCCTTTTGTACTCTACATGTTTTTTGTTTCCAAGGCAATCAGTTACAGTTGAATGGGACCGGACAGGCAATGTATCTTTGTTCATCCTGTTTTGATCTTAAAATATTATCATCCTAAACTATAAATTTTATAAACTTCTAGCATTTTTTAATGATTACCATTTCTTAATGTTCGTACAGAAATTACTATTCCTATAACTATTACATTACAAATCACTACCAAGTTCTAAGCACTATAATTATCACATAGATTAACAAGTCACACCTGTGACCTTTACACAGTAATTTGCAACTAGCTGGGGTAAAGCAACATTTTCAAGGTTTCTTAGCTGCAAGTTGGCCTGACTAGTTTTCCCTAACTTCACACCTGGTGTTTACAATCTGTGTTAATTATTTCCTGCCAGGAAGAATGAGCTTTAATGTTTGTAAAATAAAAGGCCTCTCGGGTTCAAGTCACCAGAATTACAAGCTTCCTTAACAAAGGGAAGTAAAGGCAAGGGGTAGTGGAGGTGTGAGTGGAATCCTGCTTTCCATCCTCAGACTGTTCAGAACTTTTTGGCTGCACTAATAACAAAAGTAGAAGAAGCAAGGGTCTCAGCTGCCTAGGTTCTTTGTGACCTGGGGTCTTCAGCCCCCTGGACTTTTTCAGCAGGCAGGCCTCCATGGCTGGCTCCCAACAAGAGTTCCCCTTACTGAGTTCCCCCTTCAGTTAATTATTATTGGATTATATTCCTTTTGTCCAGTCATGCTTCTCCACAACTATCCATTTCTTTCATCAGACTTAGCATAAAATCATACAGTTTTCCCTGGGTCTTGGGCTCTTCATTTCTGAGGGTTCTTGTGTTATGTAGAACTTTGTTACATAAGCTTGTTATATTTTTATCTTGTAAATCTGTCTTCTATTACAGGAGTTTCATTTATGAGCATTGTGATGGGAAAGAAAGAGGTATTACATTTTTTGCTCTATAAGGATAAGAGCAGAAAAGCAGGAAGGGGGGAAAGGTAATTCAAAGGTGTGATATCAAATTGTCTACTGCTGCAGGCAAAGGAAGCTTGATCCTTGGGGGAGTTTCTGTGGAAACTTGTGACATAAAAATCTTGGAACTGTCTATCCAAAAGATAAGGGGAATCAATTTGTAGAACTAGAAAAGTATTATCTTTTCCTCATCTATGGCAAGGCTCATGACTGACATTCCTATAACAAAAGACAGATTTAGAAGAGAAATAATAAACTTAACATAGTTTTATGTGACATGAGAGTCTTCAGAAATAAATAATCTAAGATCAAGGAAAAACTGGACTTTTTTTGCTTAGGTTCAATGAAGAATGGGCAGTCCTGTAGAAATGTAATTACACAAAATGGATGTCATTCAATGATAATAAACTGGATGTGGAGGGATTTGACAAAGCCCATTTATTCAGATCTTTCTTGACCTTTCTGCATAGCATTCCCTTCCTCTGGATATGGGGCAGAACCCCTCTGGAGTGAGGGTCTTATGACCTACTTTCAGAATTGGTAAAATAATTATGAACTTATGACGTACTTTCAAGGTAGATAAGAAAATTTATTTATGGCCCTGCTTCACACAGAATGATGGGGGAAGGTCAGGGTTACTTTCTTGCTCCTGTGACTTTTCCAGTTGCAAGGTGTCATATTTGGTATTAAGTTCCTAGCTCCAACCAATTATCAGTTACCAGACCCCACTGTTCAAGGTTGGACCCATAGGGGTTAATTCTTCTGCCCTTTGTTTTCTACAGATGTCTCTGGCTATGACATCCAGGAAACCATAGGACAGGAGTAAGACACCATGGTGCACCTGGCCCAAACCTGTGCTAAAAGAGTTCTTTGCATCAGAGACTACTGTAGAGTTGGGCTCAGAGGATTTAAGGTTGCCCACAAGAGTTCTTCAATGCCGGTGTCTAAAGAACACTTTCTTCTATCACAAAATTTTGATTCTAGTCATATGTTCTATATAATTTTATAATAGCAATAATAGCTACCATTTATCTGCTATTTGCCAGATACTGGTCAAGTCACTCTTGCAACATATTCTCATTTTATTCTTTGTAACAACTTTATAATAACTTTGCATTATCAACATTTACTTATGAGAAAATATTTTTAAGAAAAGATAAATAATTTGCCATGTTTACAAGGCATTTACATGCATGCATTCAAAAAATCATTTTATTCATTCAGAAAATATTTTACTCCCATTGTAGATGGGGGACTTTTAAACAGTTATGGTCGAGCATTCACTATATCAGCAGACATTAAAAACAGAAGCAAGAGTTTTATAAGATGATATTTCTTCTTTTAGAATGTATTGTACTTTAGTATTTTCTATTCTGTACTATTGTGTGTGTGTGTGTGTGTGTGTGTGTGTGTGTGTGTCTGTGTGTCTGTGTGTGTACTGGCTGCTACTCATTAAATTGATTTCATCACTCACTAATGAGTTATGATGAATGACTCCCCAGTGTGAAAACTGTGACTTCGATAATCAACATTTTATTTTTAAAAAAAACAAATCATTTTCAGATGACAGGAGTCATCTGAAGCCTCATTAATTCTTTAGTTCAATAGATGATGGATAGATTTGAAAAGATAGATAAATATAAAATAAGAGCTAAGTGTTGTGCTTGTTTCATTTGTTCATTTAAATTCGATTTATAATAACTACTGACTTTATTCAAAAGCTTTAGTCTTCATTTTTTTCTAAAGTCTCCAGGATAAATTATATTATTTACTGATTTTTTTAAAACAGAAGTTAAGATTTTGACAAATACTCTAGCTTCACTAGAGAGCAAATATATTTCTTGTATAAGTTGGATGTGTTTGATTAAAGAAGAATAAGAGGAAGAAAAATAACTGAAATTATAGAAGAGTGTGCCAATGTGGTTTTGATGGCCTTCCCATGGAGCCAGGTGGGAGTGCCTATGGGCCAGTGGACCCTGAACTTACAGCTACTCTGCAGCTTTCACTCTGGTTCTGCCCTTTCCTTCTGCTCAGCCTCATTTGTAGTCAGTTCCAGTAAAAAGTTTTCACCAAATTTGTCCCAACCTGCTACTTTGAGTACATGACTTAATATTACTAATTTTCAGAAATTCTGTTCTCTGCTTATTTCTAATTTTTCTTTTACAGATTGGGAAGGTAGAGCAACAAACACTTCAGTTTCTTCTTTCATGAACATGGGATAATGCTTTTCACTTCAGATGAAAGGGTGAGATTTTAATAAGATAACGTATACCACATAGTAGGTGCCCAGTGTATTTTAGCTAAAAGGTTTCTTATGTTCTGCAATGCCCCAGTCATTCCCTCCCACAACTATGAGCAAGCTATATCCCCTAGAGCCTGTGTATATCTCATATAACCCTGTCTTCCTGAGCCACCACTCCCCTTGATGGCAAGTGGCCACTTCCTGAAAGTTAGTGCTGATTTTGGGAGTGCTCACAATAAATTGAGGAAGGATAGTTCACTTAAAGGAACAGTTGCCTCTCAAGCATAAATTTATGCAATCTTTCTTTTTTTGTGTGAATAAGCAAGATTTATTGAGGGGACAGAAAATCTCCCACAGTGGGAGGAGACCAAAGGGGTTGTCCCAATTTATGCAATCTTTCATTCAACACATGTGTATTGAGACTTCAATATGTAGGGAATCTTTTTCTATGTTACTATGACAGTATAGCACACAAACTCCCTAAAGACCAATTAGTCACCTTCATTCAGAGGCTTAGGCTTAAAAACTAGTCTTTATCTGGAAAATTTCCAAACTCAAAGCAGAGATGAATAGGAGATGGAGAATTGTGTCATGAGTCTTAAAGCTCTAGCCATTGCTTTTATCCACATGTCATTGGTCAGGGTTCACAGGCTCACTATTGAGTTCAGCAGGGTAAAGGGGTCATCCTCTAACAGAAAGGACAGTCAAAGGGAGGGTATAAAGAATACTTAGCAATTATAGATGCTGATCCACCACTAGACACAAGACACTTACAAGTTGCCTCAAAATTCACTAGATGTCCCTGTGCATCTGAGTATGCATGAGCATTTACATCAATATGTCCACTCACATGTCTAGGTTCAAACAGCATTCTCCAACACATTTTTAGGGTTTCCACTTAGGCATCTTTGCTCATATTATTTCCTCCTACTGGAATGTCTTTCTTCCATCTTTACCCATTGAAATTCTGCAAATTTATATGAGAATGGGGATAGGAAATTCAAAAATAAAGAAATACAGATAGCTGAGAAAATTATTCAATCTCACAAGTACAAAAGAAAAAATACTAAGATTCCACTTGGGACCTAAAAATATCAAAGATTAAGAGGAAACATATAGTATTGCTTGGGGAGAACAATACAGGCATCTTCATTTACAGTAGTTCCCCCTTATCAATGTGAAATGGTTCAAGACCTCCCAGTGGATGCCTGAAACCACGCATAGTACAATACTCTATATACAATGTGTTTTTTCAATATGTGCATACCTATAATAAAGTTTAATTTATAAATTTAGCATAGTAAGAAATTAATAACTACTAATATAGTATAACAATTATAATAATACACTGTAATGAAGTTATATCATTGTGAACTCTTTCTCTCTAAAAGTATCTTATTGTGCTCTACTTACATATTTTCAGATTGCAGTTGACCAAGGGTAACTAAAACCTTAGAAAAATAAAACCACCAGCAAGAGGAGATTATTGTACTATCCGTAGGAATAGAGACATAGCAATAATTAATACATGTATACAAAAAATCATGTATAAAGATGAACACTGTACATTTTTTAATTGAAAGAAATTTAAAAATAGGAAAGATAGTATCACTCATCACCCATTAAACCCTATTCCTTATACATTTCTAACTACCTCATATACATGCACACGCACACACACACCTCTTTGCTTACATACCACAGTCCTCTCCAGACAGTGTTAGTTCCATGAGGACAGCAACTTTATCACTCACATATCATTATATCTCCAGTCCCTAGAACAATGTCTGACACAGTGATCACAAAATAAATATTTGTGAATGAATAAATGAATTAATAATCTTCAGGGGTCTGTTTAAGAATGATGTCTTCACATAGTGATTAACTTTGTAGATATTAAAATCACATTGAAATAATTAATACTTGCAAAATATTAGGGCATAGAAATACAGTGGTTATCTCAGACTGATGAATTTACAGTAGTTTTTATTTCCTTTTTAAATATCCATCTGCATTTTAAGTACTTATCAATGAGTGTGTGCTATTGTTATAATCAAACATAAAAGACAAAAAATAATGGAGGTTTAGCTCAAATGTAACATTTCCATAGGATATTCCCTGAACTCTCTCATCTCCGGTGAACTTGGCCTCTAAAATCCTCAAGACACAGTGACTATGGCATTCACTTGTGATGTTTGATTTGTAGGCATAAGTCAGTTGTATCGTTTATTTGCATTTCTTTTGAACCAACATTCACTGCCCCCATTGTTCTGCCTAGGGTATATGAAGGAATACAGTGTTCTGAGGGCAGAGCAATAGGGAGATGAATAGGGTGAAAGTGATAGAGAGAATATGGAGATACCAGAAGAGCAGAGAAATCAGCAGAAAATCAGAAACACGGTTCTGTTTAGCTTTTATATTATTTATTTCTTTTGAGTCAGACCCTCACTCTGTTGCCCCAGGCTGGAGTGCAGTAGCATGCTCATGGCCACCGCAGACTCGACCTCCTTGGGCTCAGGTGATCCTTCCACCTCAGCCTTCCAAGAAGGCACACAGCACGCCTGACTAATTTTTTGATTTATTGTAGAGACGAGGCTTGCCATGTTGCCCAGCCTGGTTTTAAATCCTTGAGCTTTGGCAATCCTCTCCCTCTGCCTCCCAAAGTGCTGAGCTTACAGGCATTAGCCACTGCACCCAGCTCTGTTTAGCGTTTAAAAATGACTCCAAGAAGGTTTTTTCCACTTGAAAACAGTGCTACCGTTAACTTCAAAAGAATTTCCTAAAATTTACTGCTGACTGCATTCCAGGTCATTGAAGCCACTTTTCAATGAGTCACATAAATTTCCAGGATAGATAGTTCTGGAGTTAAAAAGATACAAAAGAGGCCTATGAAATGGTATAGGTTACATAGGTAAGGGTGCGAGAGATGAATAGCCAGGTTCGAAACAGAATGAAAACCTCAGTTTCCAAATGGGCCTGTTAACCTGTTTTCACTCTATACTTACCTCTGCCTCTAGGAAATGCAACTTCAGTGGGAACTGGAAAGAAGTCATAACAGTCTGTGTAAAGTTACCTTGGCTGTCTTTCAGTCAATATGCCAAAATCAATGACCTAAGTGGGAACTGGACTTCAATATAGACTCCCAGACAGGCTGCACAGATTTCAGATGGTGTTATTGCACTGTGCAATTTTGGAACTAATCTAGAGTCTAGCATCTTCTGTTGTGTATGTGTTTGATTTTTCAGAACAGACACAAATATCATTCAAAACCACATTTGATAAATAATATTATTGAACTTTATTACTTTTGACATTAAAGAAGGAAATTAAGAAGACGATATTTTGCTAAGTGTATGACAAGGGAAGGAAGCTAAAATTTGCTTTCTGTGGTATTAGATGCTTTTACAGGGGACTTCTCAGCTAACCTCAAAGAACCTTGTAAGGAAGACATCATTTTCTCTATTTTACAGCTCTGAAAGCTAAAGCTCATAAAGTTGAATAATTTTCTGAAGGCCCCACAGATAAGTGGCAGAGCAGGAATCCAAAGTCCATAATTTTTTAAATTTTATCTCAGCAACTGAAGATGAATTTTAAAGAAAGAGTGTATGATAATTCAGTTCACTGGGGAGCAAAGTCATCTCCCCAAGGGTACAGTCTACACTATAGTCTAGGGGAGAAATACACCCCAACACATGAGCATATTGCCAATATATAAAGGATTATTAAACATAACCAGAATAAATGAGAAAACATCATGCCAGTTAATCCAGATTGTGTAACTGAACAAATCGTTATTGTTATTGTTCTTACCAAATTAAATAATATGCTTCAATGGAGACAAAAATGTTCTTACTGTCAAGTCTATATGAGTTAGAATACTTTGTTTCATTCTTATATGTAAATAACTGTCCTATTTTTTAAATGAATTATTAATTAAAATTATTTTCTCTGTATAACCAATACATAAGTAAACATGTTTTTAAAAGATGGACATCACATTACCAGCTTGCCCTGAGTCTACCAAACCATAATCCTGCAATGGCTTATGTCATATCCCATTGGGGGAAATTCCCACAATATGCTGTTCCTCATCTCCCTACATCTGTCCCCTGTATTTGCTTTGTTGGAAATACCTTCCCTTATTCTAATAGACTCCTTATTCTTTAGTGTTTAAATTAAAGATCACCTTCCCCAGGCAGCCTCCTTTGCTATTCCCCAACTCCAAATTGGACTATTTGCCTTTATCTGGGTTCTCAGATAATATAACAGCATAATAGCTCAATTGCAATTAATATAAGTTTGCCTGAACAAATAATACATAAATGGGTAAACATTGGGTTTAGAAATTCCCTTGCACTTAGTATTATTAGAGCCACCATCTATTTTTTTTTGAGTCAGAGTCTCACTCCATCACCCAGGCTGGAGCGCATTAGTAGGTTCATGGCCACACCATCATTGACCTGCTGGACTCTGGCAATCCTTCTGCCTCAGCCTTCCAAGTAGCCAGAACTACAGGCGTGCACTACCATCCCCGGCTACTTTTTTTTTTTTTTGGATATTTTGTAGAGACAAGGTCTCACCATGTTGTCCAGGCTGGTCTTGAACCCACGGGCTAAGGCAGTCCTCTTGCCTTGGTCCCCCAAAGTGCTGGGGATTACAGGTTGGAGTCACCATGTCTGGCCCCTATATCTTTTATAAGACCTACTCTTTTCCCTTTATGCCAACAAGCAAAATAAATCTTACTTCATGATCTCACAACTCTCTTTTTAGCAAAACAGCACAACGCAAATACAGTCATTTCATTAAATAAGAATTTATGTCAAAGACACCTATTCCAATCTATATCTAAGGATTTTTAATCTTCAGAGATCTAATGCAGGAGGTCTCTAAATTGCAATTATGAACAATTAAAATATGATTTATCTGTGGCATTTATCACCTCCAAATAGTTCATGTTCCTGTGCATTCTAATTTGTGACTTTTTTACTCTGAAGTATTCCCTTTAATTGACTATCATAATGATGAAGACAGATGCAATTAAGGACTTATTCCTAAGAATTAAAAACAACCAACAATACAAGTATCAAAAAAGCAAGGTAAATTATTGTGGATGGAATTTCACAAAGCTGTTCAATATCTTCACTCCAGAGTGTTTCGAATATGAATAAATAAAAGTTTCATAAAGGGGTTATATCATAGTTCTCTTGTCACATCTTGTAGCAATGTGTGGACACTGTGGCATGCCACTTGCCAGGCTGCTAGAACCTAATGGACTGCATTTGAAAGTGTCACAGTCCTCAAGGGAGAAAAATTAAATCTTTGTTCTTTGGTACAAGTTATGGCTTTGTCACGAACAGTTGTGTCACTCTAGTCAACTAATTTTAACTTTTGAGTGTTGAACAGAGATAATTCTATTTTCCTCAAAATTTTCCATGAAAATGAACTGAGATAATGAACATTTGAGGTCTTCTCTACCACTGTCCTTCCCTTCTTCATCCTGCTCTCTAGCATTTTCACTGGCATAGCTCTGCTATACTACAGCAAGGCCTCTAAGCTCCTCCTATTCCTTCTATTCTTCCTTCTCCTCCTCAGGGAGAGGTAAGACTCTGGTTCCCAGATATTTGTATTTCATGGATCCACAATATTTTATTTAACTGTGAAGTGGACCCTCACAGTGGATTATTTTATCTACAGTGCTGGGTGGTTGTGAGAATTAGACATAATAAATATCAATAGCCTGGCATAGTGCCTGCCACATCAAAAATTTTTCAATAAGCCAGGCTCGGTGGCTCAGCCTGTAATCCTGCGCCTTTGGGAGGCTGAGGTGAGTGGATTGCCTGAGCCCGCAGGTTCGAGACCCGCCTGGGCAGCGAGACCTCATCTCTACAAGAAATCAAAAAATCAGCTGGGCGTGGTAGTGCATGCCTGTAATTCCAGCTGGGAAGGCTGAGGCGGAAGGATCGCCAGAGCCCAGCAGGTCAAGGCTGCGGTGGCCGGGAGCGGCCACTGCACTCCAGTCTGGGCGACAGAGTGAGACTCTAACTCAAAAAAAAAAAAAAAAAAAAATTTCAATAAAAATTAACTTAATATCTTTATTCAATTGTACTTGTTCTGTCAAAGAGGACACCGAGTGCAGTAGAGCAGCTTTTACATTTAGATGCAGAAGACTTAGTTTAGGTTCACTGGCTTTGCTGTAACCTCAGGTGAATGACTGTTTCCTTCTGCCTCCTTTGTTTCATCTGAAATATGAGCAGCTTGAGCTGGCTGATTTCTAAGGCCATTAGAGCTCTGATATCCTACTATTTTTACTGAGCTATGAATAAATGTATTGGCATGGGTTTTAATAGGAACATCTTCCTTTTTTTCACTCTCCTGTCTTCTCATTGCATTCTTAATCAACCACTGCATTGACTTCATTTCCATTCTCTCTCTCTGTTTTCTATCTTTCTAATCCATTGACTGCTGTTTTGTCAAAGTGACTTGTTTGGAAGCTCTAATTTGTTAATCTCATTGGACTGCTTAAAGTCTCAGTTTGTTTGTTTTTTCATTCACAGATTAAACCCCTTATTTGTGAGAGTGCCATTCAATGTTCAGCCAACCTTTATAAATATAATTTATAGAAACTAGTATTTTAATGCCTGTAACTTTAGTCTATAATAAAAGTTATAACAACGATAGAAAATATAGGCAAGAATCAGATACAATACAGAAGTTAACAATCATTCATTATTCTACTCTCCTGAAAAAACCAGGAAACTAGTGTTCATTATTCCTTTTTCATATTTATTTATTCTTGTGGGCAGATGAGATTCTTAGAATTTACCCATGTGTCTTTACTAGATATCCTCTGACCCTCTTATATTTGGCTAGCTAGGTAATGGGCACCCATTGCTCCAAAGGAAGAGGATCATTAAAACAGAATGCAGAGAGAAAACAAATGTCTCAAATAACGTAAGCATATAAAAAGCACCATTTAAAAGATGTGAATGATGCGTCAGATTTTCTACCCCTCTGTTCTCCAAAAGAAAGACCCTCCAGAATGGAACTCCTGTGAGACATAGGGGACAATAGGATGCTCAATTGGGTTTGGCTATATGTGTGAAAGGACCTTTACATCTCACCTTTAAAGTAGAGCCTGGGAACCCAGAATGATTCCAAATATCCAACATCCTTCATTTCATAGGAGGCATGAAGTAGAAATGGCTGTGTGAAACCTACAGATAGAAGTCCATAGAATCACTCTGAAGCTCCCTAGGCCCAAGTAGTCTGAAGGTGACTACACATTTTCTGTGATCTAGAGGTAAAAGCAGAAGCAGCTGAGAGTAGGATAGGCATGGAGATCCTTCTTGGAGGAAGAGGATCCAGTTGAGATCTATAGGAACCCAAAATGAAAGACCATATAGGAATAGGGTGTTTCACAGATGCCAGTGTGGAGAGAACATTGTCTGAGGACTAAGTGTATCTCCATACAATAGGTTGACATTGTATAGATCTCACAAAATTTATGTCCAACCCAAGTACAGACATATCTTGTTTTATTGCGCCTTGCTATATTGCACCTTGCAAATAATGAATTTTTCATATATTGAAGGTTTGTGGCAACCCTATGTTGCACATTCCTATTGGCATTATTTTTTCAACAGCGTGTGCTCACTTCATTAGCGTTTTTAGTAATAAGATACTGTTTAATTGAGGTATGTAAATTGTTTTTTAGATACATTGCACACTTAATAGAGTGCAGTATAGCATAAACAGAACTTTTATACTCACTGGGAAACCAGTGTGTGACTTATTGTATTACTATATTCACTTGGTTGCTGTGGTCTAAAATGGAACCTATAATAAACCTGCAAATGAAGAGAGGACTTTGAATTGAGTAAAACTTCATTCCTATCAGTTGGCCAAACAGGAAATCAAAACAGAACATGAATTTATATGTAGAAAAGCAAGTTGTGTTGTTTTTTTTTTTTTTTGCATGCTCAAGTTTTTGGACTAAGATTCATATTCTCTACATAACTCTCTAGAAGTTCCTATTTTTTTTCTTTAAATGCCCATACCTTTATTGTAGAATACATTCAGTTGTCTCTGTCTGTATGCCAGCCTCATTCTCTGTTTACTCCACTTACAAAACATCCACTAATTCTTTAGAATCTAAATGAAATGACTTATGAGGTCTGACAATTAAGTTTACAAACTCATACTAGAAAGAGTGCTACATACCTCATTGCTGAATATCACTGTGTCACTTTTGAAGAACTCCCTTTGGGAAGCTATGTGCCATTACCAGTACCTAGTCTACCTGTCAAAGCAATTTTGAAACCCTTTTTCTGGAATGGCCATCAGAACTGTCATTGTATTACCCTTAATGTCCTGAATGTCATAAAAACGTCTTCCTTTCAATATTTCCTTTATCTTTGGGTAAAGAAAAAAGTCATTGGGAGCCAGAGCAGATGAGTAAGGAGGGTGTCCCAATACAGTTATTTGTTTATTGGCTAAAGACTTCCTCACAGACACTGCCGTGTGAGCTGGTACGTTTCCATGATGCAAGAGCTCCTTCAGGACCATTTTTATACATGCTTTTCTCATATCAAGATTTTCAGTTAAAATTTTTCTATTTCTTTATTGATGCCTATTTGGTCTGCTATGCTTCTCATAGTCAGAAGATTTGACACACAATTCAATAAATTTTTGCAATGTTTTAATCAGTTCTGCTTGTTACTAGCTGTCCTGACCTCTCCTCATCAGTGATGTTTTCTGTCCCCTCAGAAAAACATTTAATCCATTTGTACACTGCCATTTTCTTCATAGCATGATCCCCATAAACTTGGGCTATCATGACTGCAATTTCACTTCCACTCTTGCCAAGTTTAACAAGAAATTTAGTGTTTGATCATTGCTCTAATTCAAGTTCTGACATTCTCGTGACAGCACACAAAAGCATGCAACAACAAGAATGAACACCACTCAGCATGACACTGCCACACATCATCATGAACACAGCTGTAAGACACTAATATAACAAGGTTATGAAACTTTACTGAATTATTTGTACAGTGCTTCCAACATAAACACACGGGGCAGGTTTGTGAACTTAATTGTCAGACCTCATATCCTCAGGTCCTTCCCAAATCATCTATGTATGGTGAGTCCTCTTACATTGCACAATCCCAAAATACATCACTTTTTTGTATAACTGTGACTATGTATGCGTGTTTCACTAGGCCCAGATTCGTGAATAAATGAGATTTTACTTTCTATCCTTTGTTTCTTGGAGCTTAGAACAAAGTCTTGGCATATTGCAGCCCTTAATGTATGTTTACAGAATAAATGAATAGAGTAGGGGTGACCTGAGATGATACCAGAGGAGAAGAATCTAAGGGTTAATAGTGGGCAGAAAGATGTTGTGGAGTAGAAATCTTGCTTTCTAAAAGATAACCTAGCCATGTATGATCAGCTCACAAATACAACATAAAAATAATTTTAATAGCAATACAAATAATTTTAATCATTCATGTCTTACTCAAGATTCAATACCTCGGGCAGGAGTATCTGATTTGCTCAATGTAGACCTCTGCTTGTAGTTTAGCTCCCAGGAGACAGACATTATCTGATCATTTCATATCAATAGTTCAAGTCTGAGACACTCATAAAATAGAAAAAATGCCCATTGTGCTTGATTCTTTTCCAATTTGGTATGGTAAACCTCTCTTATCCTGATTTCTTGATATTGTGTGCTTTGAGTCAGCTTGACCTTTTTATTCCATTCATTGGGTTTTCTTTCCTTTTCTTTCTTTCTTTCTTTCTTTCTTTTTCTTTTTTTTAGCTTAAGTGAGAATTTCCCATTCCATTTTTCCCATTTTTTTTTTTAGAGCCCCTCTATTGGACTAGTCCCCAGGTTCACTATATTTAAGAAAAAGGACAAAAACACAGCCAAGGAAGCCATGGTCCTTCCATTTGCAAAACAAAGAACCAGAGCTTAGTGAATTTAAAATTTTATTTTCTATGAAAATGGACTTGACTATATCAGAATCATCTGGAGGACATACTTGACACACAGATTTTGGACATCCCTCTAAGTCATTATATGTGGGTGGGTCCTGTTACTTTGAGCAGTCATCAGATGATTCTGATTCAGCTATGTTTGAAATTCACTTCTGTAGATACTCCTCAATGTTCCTTCTAGGCTAAGTATTTGATTATGAATGATAATACAGTTGAGAATTTCAGCTAACAGCGACAGCAGGGAAGTTTATTTTGAGACAGTGGATCTTTCATTGCCCTTCTAGTCTGAACATTTATATTTCCACTTGGAAATAACTCTTGGTGTTGAGAATGACTGAACTAATGTAATCACAACAGCAAGGAAACTAAGCATAAATTTAGGTTTATGCAGTGTGTTGCTAATTCTTAAAACCTTTTATTTACATTATATGCCTCAATTGTCCTTATAACCCTGGAAGTCATTAGGATAGAGGTTATTATCCCAAGTTTGCAGTAAAATATTTTGAGGCTCAAAATGGCCATGTCTTTGCTATGTGGCAGTTTGGTAAATAAACCAGTGGCATCAGCTGGGAAATTTTTAGAAACATAGAATTTCAGGTTCACTTCAGTTCTTTTGGACAAAATCTGGAATTTAATAAGATCCCTGGGTAATTCTCCTTAAACTTTGAGAAGCACTCTGTTATGTAATTTTCCCAAGCTCCTATATCAAGCACAGCTTAGAGTGAGCAGAATCTTCAGAAAATAAAGAGATAATTTATAAGGAGACATATCACTGCAGCCAGTAACTTAACAAAGTCAAGTTGAGCACCATTTTCTTGGTGAGAAAGTTACAGGCCTCAGACAGGGAGTCAGAACTGTCAGCAGCTTTACCACAAAGCTCCCAGGCAAGGAGCAAGAGAGAGCAGAGGTAATGAAACATTCACTCCAGAGATGATCCTGAAAGCAGAGTTTCTTTCTGCTGACAGTTAAGGGAGACCATGTGTCTTACAGGATCTGAACTTGAGCTTTATTCCCACAGTGAAACAGAAGGGAAGAGGAGAGGGGAATATCTGAAAATATGTCATCACTCAACCAGTAATTAATCATGTTCTTTAGTTGGCCTTGATAAGCTTTGGTAATTTTTAAAAATTAGAACACTTAAAATCGTCCCTGTTGATTTCATATCTTTTCCTGATGGCTGTAATTTATTGAGAATACCAGGAGTCAGAAGTGCCCATTCCTTTATTCATTCCTTCATTTCACAAGCAAATGATGAATCTTTATTAGATGTTTAGTGATTGAAATATGCAAATGAAGGACATAGATTCTGTCCTTGAAGTGCAATCAGGGAAGAAAACCAAGTAGAAGAGTACTCTGAGTAAAATAAAACTATCCTATTTCATTTCACCCCAGGTGGGGATGTGACTATAGATTTTTTAAAACCCAACCTTACATTTCCTTACCAGGAAGAAAAGAAAATGCTCTAACTAGCTCCAGTCAGATAAAACTCGGACAAAGACTGTGAGAAGTTTAAGTTGCATACCCATCCCTGTGGTCTGAGAGTGAGAGACCCTGAGCTGGTCACTTCTGTATTTGGAGTGGAGAAAGAGAGGTTGCCAAAATAAAATAGGATAAAGAGTGCTAAAAAGCACTATGTCCAACAAATAATTAGCGTCTAATATACCTCCACATCTAAGCTTCAAGGGTTTTTTTTTTTTTTTTTTTTTTTTTTTTTTGAGTTGGAGTCTCACTCAGTCGCCCAGACTGGAGTGCAGTGTCCGCTCCCGGCCACCGCAGCCTCAACCTGCTGGGCTCCGGCGATCCTTCCGCCTCAGCCTTCCAAGTAGCCGGAATTACAGACACGTGCTACCACGCCCAGCTGATTTTTTGATTTATTGTAGAGATGAGGTCTTCGCTGCCCAGGCAGGTCTCGAACCCGCCAGCTCAGGCAATCCACTCACCTCAGCCTCCCAGGGCGCGGGATACAGGCTGAGCCAGCGAGCCCGGCTAGCTTCAAGGTTTTAAGAGCAAAAATCTGTCCTTAGCTCTAGGTTCACTATGACAGCGATTTATAGTGACAGGCACATGCCAAACAGGCACCTAAAAAATATCTGCTGATTGAATCGAAGGAGTGTTCAGCAAATTCTTATTCACCAAGTAAGTAGTTATCTTTCTGGTTATTATTGGATGTCAGGAATTTTCTTCCTCTGTGTCAAAAATAGGGAGACACAAACCAATGTCTATGTCCTATTTATTCTCTTGGTTTCCAGTTTTTAGAATTGTCTAGCAAGATTCTGTGAAAGACCTAATACAAAGAATCCTTTCACTAACAGATACTAGGAGAAATTATCACTTCTGTTATTTTATTCATCACTCCAATGTATTTGGCCAAGAAAGGTCATTCTTCAGATTAAGTAAACTGAGCAAGAGACTAAACTAAGACCGTGCCACTATTCATGCTGGCTGACTTATGAACAGAACCACCTTCTGATATAAATTCAGCTATCTTTTCAACTAACTGTGCTGCTCTTTAACATCTCTTTGATTCTGTTTTAAGGTATGAGGACAACAGATGCCACTGAACAATTGTAGTCATTTAATATGAAAAATAACAAGCAGTCTTCATGCAGTCTGATTATTTTTCAACTTCATTTGTATCTTCATTTCAAGGTGTGTGTGTGTGTGTATGTGTGTTTGTGTGCTACCCAAACAAAGTAATTGAAAAAAATTCTTCTTGAAGGTCACATGGTTTTGAATTTGTGTGTTTATGTGTATATGTGTATGTGTATTTGTATGAAAGGACATTCATTATCTGCCTATGTCTCTGGATTCACAGCACTCATAATTAAGGAGATACCAGTGAGGACAATACTTATCCTATAGCCAAAATTCTAAATATCTAACTTAAAAAAACTGGTAACTTAAGGAGAATTATAATGAGAAGTATCTTTTAAAAAGTGAATTTTCAGCTAGGTTTAGTAGGGAACTGAGTGATCACAAATACAAACACAATCGCAAACAATAGTGCTATATATTCTGCAAGGAATAAATAGCATTTGTTATCTAACTGATACTAAAAATTAATTCACATGATAAAATAAAGTGTAATTTTAAAAAGAAGGACTTTTGCTTTTGAAAACATGCAGTAGACATACATTTCCCTATTCACCCCACTAAGTACAACCAAAAATTTTATAAATTATATATAGAACGAACATAAGAATACTCTGAAAGGTAGAAAAAAGAAGGCAGAGCTGCTGGGAACCTCAAGACCCTAGGGACCACACGGTGGTGATTCTTAGGTTTTCTTTTTGCTTAATTAAATATATGTTACTTGAAGCTAAAGAAGCCAGTAGTCTGGGAATGCCAATGGACACAGATTAGAAGAAGCACCAAAAAAATCCTGCTCTTTCTGGCCAAAGGACATGGAAAAGGGCAGCTGAGAAAAACCATAACCACTCTACTCCAGCCAAATGTCACCAAAATAAAAAAAGGGTGACTTCACCCCTACCCATAGCAGCCAAAGCAAGCAGAGAGACTGGACTTTCAGCTTTGCAAGGCTGTAAAAAGCACCAAAACAACCTTCTTGAGGTAGTGCCAGAAAAAAAGTAAGGAAGCTTGCATGTTCATCCCACCAGCCATGGATAAGTCTACCCCTACCCCTTACAGTGTCAGTGTATACCACATGGGGAGGCTAGGCTTCCAACCACACAATAAGATGGTGGCAAGGAAGTTGAGTAGAAAATCAGGACTTTAATCATTATCCAGCAATAATGAGGCTACCCCACATCACAGTGTCAGAAAACGTCACATCAAACTTTGGAATTCTCATACCCAACCAGCTATAACAAGATTTCACCTCAAATGATAAAGTGGCTAAACGGGGAATCTGAATTTCTACTTCCAACTGCCATTTAGTTTGTTAATTTGGTGGATTACATTAAATAATTTTAGAATATAAAACCAGACTTGCAGTCCTCAAATAAATTTCACTTGGCCATGGTGTGTGATTCTTTTTATATATTGCTAAATTTTATTTGCTATTACTTGAGTATTTTTGAGTATTTTTGTGTCTATGTTATAAAGATATTGGTGTGGGGGTTGTATTGTCTTTGGTTGGTTTTGGTGTACAGATATTGTTAGTTTCATAAAACAGCTTCCCTCCAACCCCAGAAGCTTTATATCTGAAAACTAAAATTAGTAAACAGCTCAATCAATGAGCTTAATAGCAGAATTTTCCAAATTAGCCAAATTGAATCAATTCTTTGAAAACATACTATCACAGTTCAACTAAGATGAAGTTGACCATTTCAATAGTTTTGTAACTAGCAAAATGTAATTCATAATTTTAAAATTCCTGTTGAAAATTAGATGACTTTCCTAGAGAAATATAGATGAATTCACTAGAGAATTCTACCACATTCTTAAAGAATAATTGACATCAATTTGACACAATGTGTTCCAGAAAATAGAAAAGGATGTAGTACTTCCCAGCATATTTTATGAAACTAATACTACCTTTTTACCAAAATCAACCAAAGACAATACAAAAAAACCCCCACACAGATCAATATCTTTATAACATAGACACAAAAATACTCAACAAGATACTAGCAAATAAAAATTAGCAATATATAAGAAGCAGCATACACCATGACCAAGTGGAATGTATTTGAGAAATTCAAGGTTTCAATATTCTAGAATCATTTAATGCAATCTACCACATTAACACACTAAAGAAGAACTGCTACCTGATCATATCACTGAAAGCAGAAAAAGCTTTAGACATAATTCAGTGCTCATTTATGACAAAAATAATTTCAGAAAAGTAGTTACCTAATAAAGCACATTTACAACAAATCTTATATCTAACATTATTCTTGATTAAAGACTGAATGTTTTACCCCTAAGATCAAGAACAAGGCAAAGATGTTTATTTATGCCACTTTTATCCAACATAGTGCTGGAAGTTCTAGTAAGTACAATGATGCAAGAAAAGGAAATAAAATGCATACACATCTGAAAGAAATAAATGCAATAACATGATCTTCTACACAGAAAATTCCAAGAAATCTACAAAAGCAAAACAAAACCCAAAAAGTCTCCTAGAGCTAATAAAAGAATTTAGTAAGGCTGCGTAATAAAAGATAAACACAAAAATTAATTATAATTTCACATACTAGTCATACTCATGTGGACATTGAAATTAAAAATACAATGCCATTTGTAATCCCTCAAAAATGAAATATTTAGGCATAAATCTAACAAAACATCTAGGACTCAAATGATGAAAAATACAAAATCAAAGACCATCTATAATAAGTAAATGGAGAGGCATAGGAAGACTCAACATGGCACACATATTAGTTCTCCCCAAAATGATAATACAGCTTTAATGCGATTCCTATCACAATCCCAGTAAGACTTTTTGTAAATATAGACAAAATTATCCTAAAATTTATATTGGAAGGCTAATAAACTAGAATATCTAAAAGTATTTTAAACAAATAAGAACAAGGTAGAAGAAAATCACCTACCCAAATTTCAAGACTTGCTATTTAGATACAGTAATTAACAATGTATGTGTGGTACTGATAGTAAGGTATGGATAGAGTGTAATACTTACAAAGACATAAACACATAAATGAATGGAACAAAAGAATACTGAGACTTTTCCAAAGTTGTCTATCTGTGCAAGGACTTTTTTTGAGAGACTCTTTAGGGTTTTCTAGGTATACAATCATATCATCTGCAAAACGATAACTTGACTTCCTCTTTTCCTATTTTAATAAATCTGATTTCTTTCTTCTGCATGATTGCTTTGGCTGGGACTCCCTGTACTATCTTGAATAGGAGAGGGGACAATGAGCATCCTTGTTTTGCTCCATTTATCAGGGGAAATGCTTCCATCTTCTGCTTATTAACTGTGATGTTGGCTGCAGATTTGTCATAGATAACCCTTATTATTTTGAGGAATGTTCCTTTAATGCATAGGTGTTCAAGGATTTATATCAAGAAGGGATGTTGGATTTTATCGAATGCTTTTTCTGCATCTAATGGGATAATCACGTGGTTCTTGCTTTTACACCTTTTTAGGTGATAACTTACATTTATTGGTTTACATATGTTGAACCAGGCTTGCACCTGGTAGTGAAGCCCGACTGGTCATGATGGATGGACGTTGAAATATGGTGTTGGATGTGATTTGCTAGAATCATGCTGAGAATTTTTGCATCTATATTTATCAGGAAAATTGGCCTATCGTTTTCTTTCTTTGTTGGGTCTTTGCCATTTTGGGATATCAGGATGATATGGGCCTCATAGCATGAGCTGGGGAGAATTCCTTCCTTCTTAATTACTTGGAAAACCTTTAATAAGATTGAAATTAGTCCTTCCTTGTATGTCTTATAGAATTCAGCTGAGAAACACACTGGCCCAGGGCTTTTTTTTGTGAGGAGGTTTCTTATGATTGAGTCAATTTCTTGGATTGTTATTGGTCTGGTCTGTTTAGGATTTTACTTTCTTTCTGTTTCAATCTTGGGAGGTTATGTGATGCCAGGAATCCCTCCATTACCTCTAGATTTTCTATTTTGTTTGCATAAAGATATTCACAGTAATTTCTTATAACCTTTTGAATTTCTTAAAGGTCAGTTGTGACATCATCTTTTTCATTTATAAATTGTGTTTATTCAAACTTTCTCTCTCTCTTCCCTTTTTTTATTTTTATTTTTTGTTCAATCTGGACAGAAGCCTGTCACTCTTATTTATCCTTTCAAAGAACCATCTTTTTGTCTTGTTGATTCTATGATTATTTTGGTCTCTGTTTCATTCAACTATGACCTTATATTAGTAATTTTAAATTTTCTACTAATTCTTGGATTCGATTGCTCTTGATTTTCCAGCTCTCTTTGGTGAGACGTTAACCTGTTTACTTGATCTCCCTCTATTTTCTTGATATGTACATGCAATGCTATAAACTTTCCTTTCAGTATTGTTTTCACAGTATCCCCAAGGATTTGGTGTGTTTTGTCTTTGTTTTCATTTGTTTCCAGGAATCTTTTTATTTCTACCTTGATTTTTGTGTTAACCTGAAGTCATTCAGAAGCATGTTTAATTTCTATGTATCTGTGTTTTGAAAGGTTCCTGTTAGTGATGATATTTATTTTTTTAATGTGGTCTGAGAGATGCTTGATAGGATTTTGAAATTTGTTCATGCTTAATTTATGCCCATGTATGTGTGCTTAGAACATTCTTAAGCATCTTCTGAAGGGCTGGTCTAGAGTTGACATATTATCTTAGGGACTAGATGTCTGGAAAAGATTTTAATTCTTCTTTATTAAGAAGCTTAGTTTGATGGGGTAGGAAATTCTTATCTGAAATTACTTTTCTTTGAGAATGTTAAACATGGGGCTCTTCCCTTCTGGCTTGTAGAGTTTCTGCCAAGAAGTCTGCTGCAATTCTGATGGGTTTTTTCCCGTAGGTAGTTAATCTTAGAGTATGTTCCATGTACTGATGAGAAGAACATGTGTTCTGTGGTTGCTGGTTGAACTGTTCTATAGATATCTATTAGGTTCAACTGGTCATCTGTTGAGTGAGGTTCTGGATTTCTTTGTTAGGTTTTTGCTTCTATGGTCTGTTTAAGGCAACTAGTGGGGTATTAAACTCTCCAACTATATTTGTATGACTGTCTATGTCCTCTCTTTGGACATAGATTATTCTGTAAATTATTCTGTAAATCTGATTGTCCCTATGTTGGATGTGTATATATTCAAGATGGATATTTCTTGCTGATGGATTGAGCCTTTTATCATTATGTAATTCCTTTCATTTCCTTTTTTGGCTTTTTATTGGTTTAAAGTCTATTTTGTTTAGTATAAGAATAGCTAATGCTGTTCTTGTTTTCCATTTGCCTGGAACATCTTTCTCAAGCTCTCTACCTTGAGCCTTTGGGTGTCATCTGCAGTGAAATGAATTTCCTTAAGGCAGTAGAAGAATGGATCATGTTTCGTTATCCAACTTGTCACTGTATGCCATTTGAGTGGTGCTTCAGTTCATTTATGTTTAAGTTAATTATTGATATGTAGAACTTATTCCTACCATATTGCTATTAAGAGAGTGTTTTGCTTTTTAGGTTTTGTGGTTGATCTGTATGGTCTGTTAACTCTATGCTTGCTTGTGCTTTTGCAATGAGTAGAGCCATTCTTTCATTTCTGTGTTTACAACTTTCTTAAGCATCTCTGAGGGGCTCGTCTGGAGGTGGCATATTCGTTTTGGGATTTTAATTCCCCTTTATTAATGAAGCTTAGTTTGATAGCGTAGGAAATTCTTATCTGAAATTGCTTTTATTTAAGAATGTTAAACATGCAACCCCAGTCCCTTCTGGCTTATAGAGTTTATGCTAAGAATGTCTGCTGGAATGCTGATGCGTTGTCCTCAGTAAGTGGTCTGTCCCTTCTCTCTAGTTGTCTTTAGGATTTTTTTCTTTCATGATTAGCTGGTGGAGATGGATTATTATGTGTCTTGGGGATGGTCTTCTCATGTAATAACTCACAGGAGTACTCTAAATCTCTTGTGTCTGCATAACCCCATCTGGAGAGATAAGGGAAATTTTCTTGGATCATCTCTTGGAAGGCTTATTCCAGGGTGTTGTCAGTTTCCCCTTCTCTCTTCAGGAATGCCAATCAACCATAGATTTGGTCTCCTTACATAATCCCAATGCTCTCATAAGCTTTGTTCATTCTTCTTAAACCTTTTCTCTTTGCTGTTTTTGTTTGGTTTTGGCTTTGTTTTGTTTTGTTTTTGTTTTTTAACTGGGTTGTTTCAACAGTTCAGTCCTAAAGCTCTGAGAGTCTTTCCTCTGCCTGGTCGAGTCTACTGCTTATGTTTGTCACTTTGCTTTGAAATTCCAGGAAAAAATTCTTCATTTTCAGGAGTTCAGATTGGACCTTTTTAATACTGGTCAGCTCAACTTTTATTTTCTTCACTGTTTTCATTGTCTGTGCTTCTATCTTCTTGAAACTTTCCTTGAGTATCTTGGCCATCCAGAGTCTGAATTCTATGTTTGTCATCAGTGACAGGTTGCTCTGTATGGGTTCCATTACTTGTAATCTGGGTGGTTCTTTGATGGGTGATGACTCAAAAAGGCTTTGGAAATTGCTGATTTTTTTCTGATTCTTCCTCATCTGTGAGGACAGACTCTTATCTTTTTATTTATTTAGTTGTTGTTGTTTTTAGTTAGATAAGGCTGTTGGGGTAGTCTTTTGTGGGATATTATTATTATTATTATTCCTTAGGGTGCTCTCCTGCTGTGTTGCACTCTTTCTTCCCCTAGGAGTGGTAGTCTGTTAGGACCTGATGAATGTGGGCCTGTTGTCCTTCTGGCTTTAACTGCCCTATGAGGTTCCCATCATTTGGCTGGCTCCTGTAAGGTGTCCAGTGACATGAAGGAACAGGGATTGAATTCTAAGGGAGTTGGTCATAGATGTTTCTGCAGGACCCTCTGAAGAAGCTCTCTGATGTCTGTGGACTAGTCTGCAAGATGTACAGTGCCATGAGCTGTATTCTTACCTTCTTCTGAAGAGCTGTATTATTGTCTCAGATATTGTAATGGGCTGTGCCAGTTGACCTTCAGCCAGGAAGTGGTGCTTGGAGAAGATAATCAGCTGTAATAGTGGCTGTGGGCTTTTTGCTTGGCTTTTGTTTCCCCAGGGAAATGTGCAGATGACCTAGGCATTTGGAAGGAGGAGTATGGGAACTCCCAAAGGTCCTCAGTCCCTGGGCTTTTGAAGGAAGTCAGGGATAGCTAGGTCAGACTGGACTACTCTCCAGTTTCCCCCCATGGAGACCATTAGCTACCCCAGTGGGAAACGCACGCTGTTGTGGTCATTCTATAGGAACAGTCGAGCCTTTTCTGTTGTACAAAAGAGTTCACACATGAAGAGAGGGATTGCCAGGATGACAACACCCTGCCACCACCCCCCTTGGATCCTCTTCCCTTGTCTGAAGTTGTTCGCACTCAGAACTCATAGTTTCTTTCCAAAGCAATGTTTTTCCCATGGGCTGGGGCCACTGTGGAAATGCAAAAGGAATGCAGAACCACCTGTTACCCAGAAGTGTTTATTCTGGGTGAGTGATTACCAGGAAAATAAGGTTCCTCCTGTCTTCCCTTCCCTTGCTAGAGGCAGATGACATTCAAAACTCAAAAATTCTTTCAGCAACAGAGTCTCTCATTGCAGCTTACTCCAAACCAGAGTCGCCAGCAGTGCAACACCTACCCTTAGTGCAAGTTGTTTCCTGGCCTAGGAGCTGGTTGCCAAGCACCACCTGCAGGGAATGAGTTCTCAGGGGAGGTTTGGCTGTAGGAGTTCAGAGCTCAAATGGATTTCCCGCACCATGTGGGCTCTAGCAACACATAGCTGTGCTTTAATCAAGTCATTTCCTGTGTGGTATTGGAGTTCCTTGAGACTCTGTGGGGCCTTCCCAGTTCATGGTGGGGGCAAGCGCTGAGTCCTAATTTCCAGCCATTTTCCACATTCAAAGGTTGCTCTCTGTTTCCATTGTAAGCCTAGCAGGGAAGGGACTTCCAGGCTCCAAAACAGACTTTCCATTCTCTCTCCTCCCTGATCTCTGTGTGTCCCATTCATCCTCTGCTGGTTGTTGGGTGCATCCTCTGTCCAACCTGCTGTGACTGCTGGGGGTCTCTGAATGCTGGGGCTCTCTACCTTGGTTTGCTCCATGAGAGATGCACAAGTCAGCTGCCTCTAGGTGGTCTTCTTGAATCTGAGTGCTGTACTGGGTGTTTTAGAAGGAGCTTAGAAGACAAGAGGAAGGGAGGAGAGAGCGATTCTTTCCCGTGTACTTGCTGTTCCTGTCAACAGTGCCCCAGCAAGGGCTCTACTAAACGACAGCAGGACACTGGTCCCAGGTTCCAGGTGTCTCTTCCTTAGGCTTCTAAATCTGATAACTCTTAACTCTTCCCATTGTTGCCCTATGTAACTGTTTCCTGCAACTTTTATCTCAATGATGTCGCAGTATCCCTTTTTCATTTATTCTGTTCTCTAATATATTTTAACTAAATTTTCATATTAACTTTTTTTCAGTTTGCATACCTGGTATAAGTTGTTGTTTTTTTTTTTTTTTCCTGACCAGGCTCTGATTCTGTACACATATAAATTATATTTATAGATGGAATAATTTTATGAATGGATGAGAAAAAGTAGTACACTTGGAAGATGTGCAGACTGAAAGCCCCAGTTGCTTTGAGACTGAAGGACAACAGGCCATACTAGAAAAATCATTTGGCATCACATGGGAGTATCATCTCAAGTCAGTAAACTTTTATGCTAATATGGTATTACTATTTTCCCAAATAGTGAATTTAATCCGGTCATTTTTTTTTCCACTAGATATAAAGTAATACTATTAGGTGGATTTTTTCACCAGCCTACATATGACAGTAGCGCATAACTCACTTATATGTCTTCTAATCCAATCTGTTATGATGACATGGCAGAAATAATTTTTTAGAAAATTTAGGATGAGTGTTGAAAAGACTCAAGTTGAGATCTCAACTTTGTCTTAAATTTTGCTGATATAGGTAATACATAGGCACTTGTCATTCCATGGATTTACCCCTTAGTCACTGTAGTGTTTTATCCAAGCACGTAGACATGCTATTTGTAATTGAGGTATTACACATCCAGATTTCAGTTTACCTTGAAAGACTTTTATACAAAGTCTGTATATACTCAACAGCTTGGTTGAGTAACCCAGGAGAATTACAGATTAATTCATAGAAGTGTTGTAAGGTTATTGACTATGTAACATTGAACTTAAATGAAAGGCAGAGAAACTTGGGTAGGGAAAGTTATTTCAAATAATATTTTCTGAAGTGAAAAATAATAATTGAGGTAGGACTTACTCTACTGACACTGATTTTTAGTTTATAATGCTAAAAAAATGGTTTTACTGCTTTCTGTAAGCTGGAAAAAACAAGGATTAAACAAGTATTAGTTTCTATGTACAGCTCGATTCAGTGCATAAATAATGTTACCAGGACTTACCTCTTGGCTCGGTTTTCTCAGGGCTGCTTCAGTTCTCAGTTACCTGCCCAGAGACACAAAGAAAGCTTCACATTTACATCAGCTCATTCCTGTTCAGCAGGTGGGAGAGTCTATATTTCTGAAAGCTCAAACAGAAGTCTTCAGGTTGTGCCTTCTCTGGTGCATCTCACTTTTAAATTACACCAAGCCTAGCAGGATGGAATAAGGTGACTCAGCTGGACAGGAACACATGTTCCACTCTTATATCCTACGAGTGAAATCATCTTTACCTGAACAACATGAAATGGGAGTGGGCAAGGAAGTGCTTAAAGGAAAATGGGAGTATCCATTTCACAAAAAGGAGTTTGAAGAAATAAATAAATGCTACTGTGTTTTTTGTGATGCAAAGTCATGCTGCAGCATCTCTACCTGAGTACTATTTTCTTTTCACATCCTTAATGTGGCTTCTCTGCTTCCAAAATGCCTAGCAGCTGCCTGGCTAATATGAAACTTGAGTCAGCTTCTTTCTTGTTGTAGTCACCGAGGATTCATCTTTGTTCTAAGACAAACCTCCATATGTTATATTGTGGGTGGTGCATAGCAGATTGTGCTGTTGCCATTTTAAAGATATTGATGGCGCTCCTGAGAAAATATAATTTAGCAGACTGTAGAGTTTGTGTTCTCATAATTGCCGCCAAGATGCCTTGACTCCAAATTAAGAAAACAAAAATTCAACAAGATGACCTATCCCTAGGCCCCTTTCCTGCTGATTCCAGAATTAGGAAACCCCAATTTAGGATATCTGAGCAACTGATGCAGTTTGAAGCTAGAGACTCAGCTGTCTTTTAGGTACAACTAGATAAATCAGGAAGTTTTGGCCTACCCACTGGACAACCAGCTGTAGCCCTTCTTATATAGAAGAATGGGGAGAAGAGGACACCCAAAGATGAGATCCAAATGTTTTTCTCACACAGAGAAGAACAGGCTTTGGAGAAACTGATTGCTGTAGTTTTCATAGTAGGTTGATGATAGCAGGATCCAAGTGAGATGCATCTTATTTTTCTGAGCAAAAACCCTTTGGAAGAACTAAAGCTCAGAAGAGGTTTGGTGAGATGGTGAGAGTGACCTACAGGGACAGCTTGGTCATGTTGGTAGAGAACTAAGCAGGCAGTGCCATCACCCCACCCAGACATGGTAGAAACTCCCAGACAAACATCCCTCCAAGATACATTTCTGACATAATTCAGGTTCTTCCCCTTTTCCTGATGGCATCAAACTCTATTCCCAAGAGCTCTAAATTTTTGTCTCCCAGTCCGCATCCTCTTCTTAGCAAATCTTCTCTATTATTATAGCAGATAGGCCTGGGGTGGACATCGAATTCAAACTTAGAAACCTAAAATCGGGACATAGAGAGAACACAAAATTTAGCTTTGAGAAGCAGAACTAAATAGTCATAGAGCCATAGAAATTCTTGTTTAGATTTTTATAATCCAGGAGGCTACCATTCTCTCTCACAACTCCTATCATCACTCCTGTGCATTGTTCAGCTGCCCTCTTCTCCTTTACTCCTCTGCCTCTTCTGCTTACAGCACACACAGCTGCTATTTCTTTAATCAAAGAACATATATACACCTTACTTTGTTCTTGTCCAACAGTTAGACACACAGAACACAGGCAAAAATTTTAGAGATGTTATGTGTACTACCTAAAGAAAAAGTTACAGATGTCAAAAGTTTTTTAATATACTTGTTAATTTAACACATACATTCTCTCTGAATCATCAAATCTAACAGAAAGAACTGATACTATGGGTAACCCAACTATAATTTCTGTTTGGTTCTGACATTTGAATACTAGTGTGCCTGGTGTTCAGGGAATTCATAGCATGGAAGCAGGCATATGGTATCCAGTGGCCAGCAGCCTCTGAAAGAACAATTGATTTCTCAATCCTAGCTCCTGCTAAATGCCTCCTGGTCTGAATCCCTTTCAGGAATGAGTAGACACATTTCCCAGCCCAGTACAAACCATCAGCCAGAGTGGAGATGTCCACGCCCATCATCTTGTATGGCACTCTTTCTTCTCATACATACAACAAGGATACAGATACAATGAAAGTGCCTCAAACAAGAATAGACAACTCAAATAATCTTATATTTTCTCTCTTTTCTTCCATTCCTTTCATAATAGTATACATTATACTATCTTTGGAGTCATGGGGTTCAAGGACCTTAGAATATTATCCTTGTCTTTAAATATTTTGTTGGGTTTATTATCCATTTGATGGTTTTAAAAATCAACATTAACCAAAATCAATATTAACCAAAACTGTAGCTAAAATAATTTTTAAAATGATTAAAATCCATATCACCTAAAATTCAACTCCCATTCAGCCTGGCTTAAATAATTAGGGAGTAGCCACACCATAAAAAGTGTGAAGCATTTAATAAGAATAAGATCTTAATATGTACACGAAAGGATGCTCATGCTAAATTGCTAAAAGGAACAAGCAGGCTGCAATATGCTGTGTATAACATTATGTCTTTACTAACTAGCTAATTAACTAACAAATTAAATGCCGCCAATTAATACAAGTGTAGAAATCCTACCACATTGTTAACAGTGGTTACTTCTGCAGAATAGAATTAGGCAAATAGAAACAGAGAGCTTTTGCTTTTTATCGTATATCATTCAAAAAATGGTGACATAAGGAGTGATTTAGTGTTACTCATTGTTTTTATTTTCTTATTAAAAAATTTAGTGTTTTTCCAACTTTTTGCAGTTCTATTTTAAAATTTAATTTCATCTTGTTATAATAGTTGTGTATCAGTTGGAAGACTGAATTTTAAAAAAACTTTCAAATGTTTAATTTATTTTAAGAACAAATGATCAGACACAAAGACCCCCCAGAAGGGTTTTTATTTCATATACATTAGTCTTAGAATAATTTTTTGATAAACCAGTTTTATTTAAATAGCTTTACCACAAGTGATTTGGGAACATTAAAAAAAGGAAAAATGTACTACTAATTGTATTGTTTAAAATTTATGAAGCTCTCACTTGCCAAATATATATATTAATTAACTTAGCACCATTACAAAACTATGATAGTTCCTATTATTATCTTCATGTCACATATCAGAAAACAGCACAAAAAAGTTAAGTAATTGAGTAACTGGACTAGGACTGACAGCATAGGAATAACAGAAATGGGTTCCAAGATAGATGAGATTGCCCATAGATTTATAAACCATGGTGTACTAGAAATAAAGGGAGAGAAATCATTCCCAGATTGGATACTATGTTGTACCATGTGAAGCCTACTGTATGGTTAAGAGATAAGCTTGTAGATTAGCTATTTAGGCAAAGAAGGTTCTAACTAGAGAACTCAGTTTAGGAAGACAAGTCACACTGCAGGCAACTTACCTCCAGGTTAAAACCAAAATACAATATTATGGGTACTTTTGAAAGGAAAGAAACTTCTTTATAAACCAAGTCTTAAAAGAGTAATGATTCTCATTTCTTTTTAACATTTTCAAACCTATATTGAGCATGAGCTCTGTTGATGCTCTTTTCTAGGTCCTGGGCACATCATGTAGGGATGTACTTTATGCAGTTTCTACTTGCAAGTAGTCCACAGTCTAAATATGAACAGTTGAGAATATGACATAGTCAAGGTATACTATTATATAGTCAAGGTATACTCATATCCCAAGTTGCATTTTTAGTGGAAAATCTCTTTCTGAGCAATCACCACCTGTGGTTATTCTCAATAAATCTCCTCATTTAGACCCATCTGCATGTCATAGCATCTCTCTCGGAGACATGGGAGTCCTTATACTCTCTTAATGGTATATTCTTTGGGACTGAGAATGCCAGAAAAATAACAGTATTTGACTTATTAAGAATTAAAGTTTTAAAAGTCTTGAAAGATCGCTTAGGTCAGTGTTATTCTCCTCAGAAATGTGAGCTGAGTTTCCTGAAGTTGCACAGCTTGTTGATGACTGAAGTGGCACTAGTAAAATAGTCTCCTATTTTCAAGGTCAGAACTTTCCACTACATTTTAATTAACAATAATTTGGTAACATGTTGTATTTTTTTTTTTTAATTTAGGAAATGCAATAACTTTGCTGGAATTCAGTTCGGAACATAGGTTTGGACGTTTTGAAACAGAGATGTGAAAAAGAAGATTCAGCTGAGAAGTCCCTGGGGATGAAAATAACAGGTATACAATCATGACAGCCAAAGACGGTAGTGGAGATTCTTCTATTGGTTGGATGATGAACTAACTCTTACAAAGACTCAAGTGTGGACCACAGGGTAACAGAGTGACTCTTTCTCAATGTTGCATTATGGATACGTGAGTAGTGTTTGATTGGATAGAAATAAGAGGTAATTCTGACATGAACTATCCTCTCCTGCTTCACTTAAAGTTTTGTTGTTCCTCCGTAAAGGCTTCCTGATTATAGGATGGCAGACATCAATGTTATAAAACTTAGATAAGTTCATATCAAAATCGACATGGAAAATTTCTTCCAGATCACTTCAGATAGACAAACACTTTAAACTTTGCCTGAACACCAGTGATGGTAAGCACATTGCCTCAACAGACAGATCACCCTGCAACTGGAAAACTTTAAGAGGACAAGTACTACCTTCATTTGCACAGTCAGCTGCATCCTGTAACATTTGCCCACTGGTTCACTCCAAGGAGTGGCAGACTACCTCTGGGGACTTGTAAACGGATCACCTCAGCCTTTGATTTCCTTCACCTGTAATCTGTCAAGATTGTCTCCATGTAAAATCATCAATCCTTTCTCTGTATACCTTCATTAAATAAAAATTTACTATACACTTACTCTATGCATAGACTGTACTAAACATTAAGAATACTGAGCAGATTAAAAAAACTGTCCTTGTTAGTTCATGATATAGATTTTTAGAAAACAATTATAGTGAAAGATGATCAATGGTGAGCATTCTAAAATGGAAATACAAATGAAGGAATGAACAAAGATGCTTAATGCAATGTCTGGTGCATGGTAGCTGCTTGATAAGTATTTGTAGAAAAATAAATTCCTGCGGTCAGCTGTAAGAAGAAAGTGATAAGAGAAACTTTGGAGATGAGTTGGCATTTGAATTAAGTCTTTGAAAACTAAGTACTAGACAACTCCCTCAGGTCCCCTCCCACTGTGGGAGCTTTTCTGTCCTCTCAGTAAATCCTGCTTAAAAAAAAAAAAGAAAACTAAGTACTTTATGATACACTAAATAAGAGGTTCTAAGCTATACTCAGTTTTACCTTTATAGTATCATGTTATCTTGGAAAGAGTGTATTCAGACTTGGTGGGTTTTCAGGGCAGAAACCACCTCATCTTCTGGTTTTCCAGTGTTCCCAGTGAAAGAAATGAGCTTCCACTGGCAGCAGGCCCTCTTTGTTCTCCTCACTTCAGGACTTCCCCATCCCTACCTCCCTAGCACACTCTCCACCCTCATTCCATCCCCATCATTAACCAGCACACACATGCTTATGGGGAAATGGAAAGCCTTCCCTCTGAAGACTGAGTCCAAAAGTATGGTATACAACACTGAGCCTATGTGTAATTATGAAGCATCTGCCCCCTCTCCTGTACACACTATGTTAACTACAGGTTAAACAAAATATCCCAGGAGAGGGCAAGTATACAAAAAGACAAATATAAAACAAGACTTCAGGAGAAATAAGAAACATCCATTTGTTCATATATGCACATGCATGCGTGTACATATTATACTATACACACACATTTGTACACATAGAGAGGGGCAGCGTGACACAGTGGAAAACTGGGCCTTAGGAATAAGGTAAACATTGGTTTGAACCCTACTATTTGTTACTTATTAACCAAGGTGATCTCTTCATCTTCTTTAAGCCTCAGTATTCTCATTTGCACTTGTAAAAAAGGTATAAGAGTTCCCATCTCACAGAGCTGTTATAAGGAATATCTGAAAGTATGTATGTGAATCACCCTTTTTCCTACAAGGTAGAGGAAGGCTTGCTTCTACCTCTCAAAGTCTGTTGCCAGCTGGAGTGGAATGAATATCCCTTTCATCATGAAACAAGATCCTCTTTCGCTAAGGTTTTTTTTGTTTTCTGTTAGAAATTTGCTCAGCAAGAAAAGGGCCACCAGTTAATGTCCCAGTTTATGACCTCAAAGGACTATTTTGCAACCCATCTCTCACTTCCTCATAAATGTTGTACCAGCTGAGATATTTTCTGAACATTTGCCGTTTGAGTTCAAGGCTGTCTTTATCTCTGTATCTCTTTAAGTGCCCTGAGCTCACAAAGTGCTTTTTGCACAGCAGGTGAAGGCCAATGTGATGTGGGAAAAGGACACAGGCTTCCAAGGCATGTGCATTTTGACTTCAGATATAGATGCCATCGTTTGCCAAATTGGGAAAGCAATTTAACTTCCCAAACTTTCTTTCTCTCATCAGTCAAATAAGAAAAAACAATACCCTTGTCACAGTGTGTTAGGGGATTAACAAAAATTTATTAACAAATAACTTATAGCAATGCCATGTGTCTCCCTTAGACTGCCATATGTATGCATATGTGTGTCTATATTTACCTTAACCTTTTTGTTTTGTTCTCTGAGATGAAAGAAGGCTTAGAAATAATTTTTTTTTCTTTTTGAGTTTCTCTTTGATCTTCAGTTACTCTCTGACCTCAGGGGAAGTGGACATAATGAGAAGAGTCACCAATTAGTGTTTCTGCAAGAGTTTACAAATTTCTCTGAGGCTATGAATTCTCAACTACAAAACTGTGATACAAATGCTAAATTGACAATGTTGCCATGAGAATTAAATGAGAGGGCATCTGTGCGGTTCCTTGCTCAGAGCAGGTGCTTAATTAATGGTTGTGATTATTATCAATGCTATCATTAAATGTATATACAATGTCAACTGACATCTTTCTTACTACAACTTCAGGATTATTGGTTTGTATGAGAAATAATATCACTATCTTTTTAAAAACTTGTCTGCATGAAGTTGTCAAAAAAGCCATTACACATGCAAACACAGAATTAATTTGTTTTTGCTTATTGGAGCAAGATTCAAATAACTTCCATTCTCTTGTGCTGATTCTGTTTGTTTCTGTGACCCCACTAATGAATTAAGTTTATGTTTAAGGGCAAAATAAATGAAGAAACTATTTCTTATTCAAGTATCTGTTTTCTGAATAAATTTCTAAAAAGTTAAAAAAAAAAAAGCAATCCCGTTGATTGAGTCTCCTCTAGTGTTTCCGTTTAACTACAGCATTTGGAAACAAAACCCTCTCCTGGTTTCATCCTTAGAGGCAGTAATATTAATCCTAATACTAACAAAATAGCAAACAACACTACTTCAACTACCCCAGCCTAAGACCACTATATCTAAAATTAGTTTAAAATTAGTCATCTTTAAAAGTTTACTTATCTTACTTGAAGGGAAACAACTATAATAATTAAATTGTTGTTACCTTGTAAGGCTCAAAGTCAAAATTAATTAATTACACAGTAATCATGACTTCTCCCTCCCTCCCTTCCTCCCTCCTTCCCTCCTCCCTTCATCCCTTTCTTCCTCTCTCCCTTCTCTCCTTTTCCTCTCTCCCTCCCCTCCCCCATCCTTTTTATCTTTCTCTATTGCTCCCTTTTGTTTCCTCTTGCTTTTTCCTTCCCTTTCTTCATTTTCTCTTACTCTTGCTTCCATCCTCCTTCCTTTCTTATTTACTTTAATGTCTTTAAAATGTGTACCCAATATGAACATGTTCCAACTACTGTATAAGGTTGTTGAGGTAAAAAGATGAATAACCCAACATGTCCATATTCCACGTCTCATATTTAAAATTAGCTCAGTGTTTTGCAGTATACAAATAATTTTTGCTCCTTCATTTTCAGAATGAAAAAGATCTCTGTAGGGTGGCCTAAATATCTTTCTTTGTTAGATGAGAAGAGTGAGGTTCAGAAAAATTGAATGACTTGTCTAATAAGTACATGACAGGCCAATTAAGCCTTACCCTTTATTAAAAAAGGGAAAAGAAATAAGTGGAAAATTCTGTACTTAAAAATATTCCCATAAGGAAAAAATATATCTCCATGACTGAAACAAGTAGGGTATTTTCTCCATAGGAGTAACTTGCTCATTAATATTTAAAATAGGTAACTTGGTTTATTTTTAATAATAAATGTGAAATGAAGATGATCCCAGATGTAATAAAATTCTCCTCATTAGAGGGTGTGCACTGTGGAGGTGGATGACAGATTTACCAGTATATTCTTTCCACTTTGGAGACTGAACAATCTGTCTCTCTAATGCAATATAATTACCATCCAAAGTGACACACTGCATGAAGCATCTTGGAACGGAAGTAGAATTTACTGTGTTCTGGAAATATTTACAGTCTTATAAGTTAGATGCTGTCATGAATTCAGTGTAAAACACTGTTTAAAATCTTCACTGAAAATGAGTTTGAAACATTCTCCTCAGAAGAAAGAATACAGGTGCTTTTGAGGAGACTTATCACTTGTCTGGCAACCATCTTGCTCTTTCCTCATGTCTGGCAGAATCCTGATTTTGCTCAGCCCTATGCTCATGTGTTACAGGGGGATAGAAGACTAGATAATCTCCTCCACAGTTTTTATTACATGTACTGCTTCGAAAATGGAACTTACTGCTATATTGAAATAAACCTTCTGCTCTCCAAGCATCTGCTAACCAATATGCTTATTCAATCATTCATTCAATAATGCTTCTGAGGGCTTACTATGTGCCAGGCATATACTAGAATTTAGGGATGCAAGGATGAATAAGACCAATCTCAAAGCTCAATAAGCTTACAACTGGTAAAAGAGACAAAAGTCAAAATATGCTTAAAGAACAGAGAAAATAACATTATAATACACATAATGTATTACATTGTATGTGTGTGTGTGTGTGTATTATAATACACTCCTTGACTTACAGTGGGTTTATGTTCTAAAAAAAGATTATAAGTTGAAAACATTGTAAGTCAAAAATGCATTTAATACAACTAACCTTCTCAACACCATAGCTTAGTCTAGCCTACCTTAAACATGCTCAGAACAATTACATTAGCGTACAGTTGACCAAAATCATCTGTCAAAACAGTACGTTGTAGACTATTGGCTGCTCCTCTTTGTGATTGCATGGCTGGCTGGAATCTATGGCTCACTGCCACTACCCAGCATCACAAGAGAGTATTATGCCACATATTGTTAGCCCAGGAAATGAACAAAATTTAAAGTAAGCTTTCTACTTAATGTGTATCACTGCTGTACTATCATGAAGTTAAAAAATTTTGAATTCAACTGTCATAAATCAAAAACCATTTGTAGTTATATATAAATATAATTATATATGTATATATACTCTATATATATGATGGGAGATCCTTCCAAAAGACAGAAGTTATTTATAAAAAATTGTGTATTTATTCTTACACGTTTAAACTTCAGTTATCTTCAAAGAACTCTCCATTTGATGTGACACACCTAACAATATGGATTTTCCACTGCTCAAAACACCTTTTAAGCTCATCAATTTTGATGTCTTTTAGCACTTCTGCCATTTTTTGTTTCAGCTCTTCCACATTGGCAAAACATTTCTTTTTGAGAATTTTTTCTTCCGGGATGGGGAGAAGTCACTGGGGCAAAATCAGGTGAATAGAAAGGGTAGGACACAAGGGTCATGCTATTTTGGTCAAAACCTGCTGAACAGTGTGGTGTGGGTAGGTGCATTGTCATGGTGGAAGAAACAGCTACCTGTTTACCACAACTCAGGACATTTAGTCTGCAAATCATCTCTCACAACAATGCTAGCTGATACACTGATGCCAATGGATTCCTAGAACACTTACCTTGTGGTGGAAGCCTATACTAGAAGGGACCTGCTCTCCAAAAGATAATTCTATCTTTAGGATACATGTGTATATACATATATACACATACATATATATATATATACACACACACACATATATGATGTTAAGAGGGTACTTAACCTTTTCTCAGAGTTCAGACAAATATTTTCATAGAAGGTAATATCTAAACTGAGAGGTGATTATTGAGATAGCAAACAGGATCATCTTCTGTGTCAACTTCCAGCAATTAATAGTCGTACTGGAAATGGGGCATTAAAATGGAATCTGTTACTTCTGGACATTGCTCTTCCTTTTTTTATATCAATATTTTTTATTTTGACATTATGGGGTACAGTTTAGGGTTAGGTATACAAATATGCTTCATTCAGGCACCCTTGTTGATAAGGGGTGTCTCCCCGTCTCCAGACAGATATTGACTACCATTAATCCCACCTCCCTTTCCCTCCCCTCCCATAGTTTTCCACCACTGTCGGACATTGCTCTTTCTAATGAGATAAACAAACAGGTAGATTTGACTGATTAACTAAAGAAACAAACAAACAGAAAGACAAAATATAGGAAACACCAGTTCTGAAATAAGGGTTATTCAGCAATGAAGAAGAATAATCCACAATAGACAGAAAATAAAAAGATATTAGTCTTACAATTTGCTCTGCTTATTACCTTGAGAAAGTATTTAGGATATCATTCAGGGAAGGAGGAAACCCAGGCAGATTCCTAGCAATTTTCTTGAGGTGAACAGGTGGAGCTTGAAGTCTGAGAAAGCAAGGTTGATAAGAATTTTCAGCGCAAAATATCAAAGAACATAGAGCTGTATGAAGGAGGAAAGGTCCCTGAATGAGCTTAGCTGACCTCCTCTTCTTTGTCCCACTTGTAGTTCTCAGAATAACTGTAGGATGCACTGAGAATGCAGTACCCTTAGATAAGAAGGAACTGTCCAGAATAGTCTGAGTTTTGTTCTCATCCCTTCTAAAACAGGCTGTCCTGTAACAGGATGTCAGCTCAGTGAGTCAAACTGCTATGAGAGTATAAGACAAAGAGCAGAGTGGTTTTGAGGGCCCTCAACTGCCTTGCCAAAGTGTGTTACATTCAAATGAGACTCTATTCACCCTGGACAGTTTTCCTGAGCTTTTGGGAATTTGCTTGTCATAGATTCCAGGCTTTTTTTTTTTTACAAAAAATTCTTACTGCATATCTCTGAGTAATATAATTGCTTTGCCTGATTTGTGTGGGTAATCTATCTCACTGGGTTCATATTCTGAAAGCTGGGTTACTACAAAACCTCTAGATGCTGGGCTTGTAAAAACAAACAAACAAACAAACAAACAAACAAGTAAGCAATAAATCCAAAAATACCTCTGAAAGTTTGGTTTATGCAAATCCTCCTCCTAAACATAGAAACCTGAGATCTGGGAACCTCAGTAAGTGATGAGGTATTTATAGTTCTCTACAGGGATTGATACTGGTGCATGGATCTTACAGAGGAAAATAGAATAATACATTTAAAGTGTCAAAGTGGGGAAAGGGGAAACTGCCAACCATAAATGCTTACCTGGCAAAGCTGTCCTTCAGAAAAGAAGGAGATATAAAGACTTTCCCAAACAAACAAAATCTAAGAAGGTTCATCAACACCAGACCTGTCTTACAAGAAACACTAAAAAAGAATTTTCAATCTGAAATAAATGAGTAAAATAAAAACATGAAAGTATAAAACTCACTGGTAAAAGTACATAGAACGTCCAATTCAGAATACCCTAAGGTCGCTGGTTGCCTAGTTTGCTAGGATTTGGCGTTCTCTTAAATTACCCTAATACTGTAATAGTAGTACATTTATATTTCTAGTATGAAGGCTGAAAGTAAAAAAGCTATTAAAATATTAATAGCTGCAATAATTTGATAAGGAATACACACTATACAAAGTTATAAGTTGTGACATCAAAAACACAAAATGTGCATAGAAAGTGAATTGTAGTTTATTTATGAAATCAAATTTAAACTGTTGTCAGCTTAAAATAGCTTTTTACAACTATAATTTTGTAAACCTTACATTAACCACAGAGCAAAAAACCTAAAGTGGATACACAAAAAATAAAAGTAAAGAATAAAATCAAACCCCTAGAGAAAATAATCTAATAAAAAAACTAAAAGAGAAAAAGAAAAGAAAAAAGGATCTGCAAAACAGCAAGCAAACCATTAACAAAATGTCAGTAGCAAATCTTACCTATCAATAATCACCTTGAATATAAGCGAATGAAAGTATCCAGTCAAAAACCTCGTATTTGAATGAATAATAATGCAAGACTCAATCTACAAGAGAATTATTTTAGAAATAGAATGAAAGTGAAATAATGAAAACAATATTCCGTGGAAATGGAAAGCAGAAAGGAGCAGGTATAGTTACACTTATATCAGTTAAAACAAATTTTATGTCAAAAAGAGTGAAATGAGACAAAAACAATCATTATGTAATGATTACTATGACTTGACTGTTTGCCCCCACCAAAACTCATGTTGAAATTTTATTGCCATTATGATAGTATTGGGAAGTGGAATCACTTAAGAGGTATTTAGATCATGAGGACACTGCTCTCATGAATAGACTGATGCCATTATTGGAGAAGTATGTTCCTTATTGCAGAAGTTCACCTCCTCTTGCCCTCTCTCTCTCTCCTTCTACCAGGTGATGTTTTCTGTCAAATAAGACCCTGACCAGATGCTGGCCTCTAGATCTTAGATGTCACAGTCTTCATAACTGTGAGCTAATAAATTTATTTTCATTATAATTACCCAGTCTGTGGTATTTTGATATATTAACAAAGTGAACAAAAATAGCAATAAAGGGATAAATTCATCATGAAGATGCAAAGTCTGCAAATATATGTGTATTCAACATGGAAGTACCTAAATACATAAAGAAAATATTAATAGATATAAAGTGAGAGAGAGACTGAAATACAATACAAGTAGGACAATTTGGTATTCCACTTTAAGTGATGGTAAGATAGTCCAGATAATCATTAGGGAAACATTAGAATTTAACTACATTTTAGACCAAATAGACCTAACAAATATATACAAAACACTTCATCTAACAGTAGTAAAATGCATATTCAACTCAAGTATACATAGAACATTCTTCAGAACAGATTATATATTACGCCACATACAAGCCATAGTAAATTGAAAGAAATTGAAATCATACCAAGTACTCTCTGACCACAATAGTTGAAACTAAAAAATCAATAATAGGAAAAAATTCAGAAAGAGCACAAATATATGGAAATTAAACAACATTCTGCTAAATAACTAATGGGTTAATTAAAATATTTAAAAATAAATTTTTAAAAATCTTGGAAAAACAATAGAATATGCATTATTTTCAAGTATATATTGAACATTTACCCACATAGACCATATTCTGGTGATAAAGCAAGTCTCAGTAAATTAAATAATGAAAAAATAAGTGGAAAATCCTGAAATATTTGTAAACTACATAAGGCACTGGAACGGAATCTATGAGTCAAAAAGAAATTTAAAGAGAGCTTAAAACATTATTTTGAATTGTATGAAAATAAAAACACAACATATACAAATTTAAGAAACATGCATACAGCAGTACATAGAGAAATATTATAATACTAAATATCTACAGTACAAAACAAAAAGTTTCAAATTAATAACCTTAAATTTTTCCTGCAGGAACTAGAAAAAGATGAAAATAAACCCAAAGTTAAAGAAAAGAAATGATGAATATCAAAGCAGATATCAATTAAATAAAAAATAGAAAAATTATAGAAAAAAATCACTGAAATAAAAAACTGGTCCTTTGAAAAAATAAATAAAACTCATAAAAATATAGCAGAAGGGATTAGAGGAAAAAAACAACAATATACACCACCATCATTGGGAATAAAAGAGTTAACAATTACAGATTCTATAAATATTTAAAATAGTAAAAAAGGAATATTATGACAACTTCATGCCAATGAATTGGATACCTTAGATGAAATGAATCAGTCTGTTGAAAGACACAAACTATAAAAGTTCATGCAAAACATAACTGAATAGCCCCATACTAATTTTAAACATTGAGTTTGTTAAAAACATTCACACAAGGAAAACTTTAGTTTTGAATGATTTCGCTGAGGAATTCTACTAAACATAGACAAAGCAAATAAACAAACAAAAAAACAACCCAGTATCACTTCTAAACAAATTATTCCAGAAAATAGAAAAGGAAAAAATGCTTCTCAAATCATTCTATGAGACCAACATTACTCTGATATCAAAGCCAGACAAATTCACTAAATGACATAAGAACTACAGACCACTATTCTTTATGAAAATAGATGCCAAAACCTGAATATTTTAGAAAACTGAATCTAACACTAGAAGACGTAGTTAGTATATCATGAGGATGTTTATCTCAAAAATGCAAAGTTGGTTTTAATATCTGAAAGTTAATGAATGTCATCACCATAGTAGACTAAAAAGGAAAAAAACATTATCATATCGATAGATGCAGATAAAGCATTTGACCAAATCCATATCCATTCCTGATAAGGATTTTCTGCAAATTAAGAATAAAAGAGAGCCGGGTTCAGTGGCTCAGCCTGTAATCCCGCGCCTTGGGAGGCTGAGGTGAGTGGATTGCCTGAGCCCACGGGTTCGAGACCCGCCTGGGTAACTTGGTGAGACCTCATCTCTACAATAAATCAAAATGAGCTGGGCGTGGTAGCATGCACCTGTAGTTCCAGCTACTTGGAAGGCTGAGGTGGAAGGATCACCGGAGTCCAGCTGGTCGAGGCTGCAGTGTCTGGGAGCGGCCACTGCACTCCAGTCTGGGCTACAGAGTGAGACTCCAACTCAAAAAAAAGGAATAAAAGAGAATATCTTCAAACTCATAACTGGCATCTGTAAAAAATTTCCCCTGACATTATAGCTAGTAATGAAAGACTAAATGCTTTAACCTTTCGTATAAGAAACACTGCTAGGAGGCATGTACATTCTCATCACTTATATTGACTACTATAATTACAATACTAGACAGTGCAATAAATTATGAAAAAGAAAAAGACATTTATATTATAAATAAAGTTATATAAATATATTTATTACCAAATAGTACATTCTTTACATTGAAAATCCAATGGAATCTACCAAAAATTCTACAACTTATTATATAAAAATCAATGATGTTTCTATATATTAGCACTGAACAACTGAAAGTAAAAAATTAAATTAAAAATAGTACCATCAAAAATATTAAATATGTAAAAATCTGGCAAAAGATGTCCACATCCTATATAATGAAAACTACAAAAACATTCCTGAGAGAAATTTACAACAGTCTAAATATATAAAATAAATATATTATGTTCAATGACTAGGTGACTCAAAAGGTTAAGATGTCATTTATCTCAAATTTGATATGCAGATTAAGCTCAATCAAAATTCCAGTAGGCATTTTGTAGAAATTGACAAGCTGGATCTAAAATTAATATGGAAATTTGAGGGACCTAGAATAGCCACAACTTTGTAAAAGAGAAGTACATTTAGATACTGACTTTAATTCTCCAACTGACTTTAAAATTTACCGTGCAGTTACTATAATCAAGTCTGTCTGGTTCAAGAGAAACAAACACATTAATGAAATAAAACAGAAATTTAGACATAAGTCCACACATATATGGCCAGTCGATTTTAGGCACAGGTGAAAATGCAAGTCAGAAGAGAAAAGATAATCTTTTCAACAAATGATACTGAAAGCATTGGATATCCAAATGAAAAAAAAAAAATTGCACTGGAAGTCATAACATAAAAATGAACCCCAAATGAATTATAGATCTATATGTAAAACCTGACACCATAAAATGTGTTGAAGAAAACATAGGACAAAATATTTGTTAACTTTGGTGTAGGAAAATATTTCTTTAATATTACATCAAATGCATAACCCATAAAAGAACAAAAGAAAATTTTCACTTTATAAAAATGTAGGAAGCCGGTCTCGGTGGCTCAGCCTCTAATCCCGCACCTTTGGGAGGCTGAGGTGAGTGGACTGCCTGAGCCCGCGGGTTCGAGACCCGCCTGGGCAGCGAGACCTCATCTCTACAAGAAATCAAAAAATCAGCCGGGCGTGGTAGTGCATGCCTGTAATTCCGGCTACTCGGAAGGCTGAGGCGAAAGGATCGCCGGAGCCCAGCAGGTTGAGGCTGTGGTGGCCGGGAGCGGCCACTGCACTCCAGTCGGGGCGACAGAGTGAGACTCCAACTCAAAAAAAAAAAAAGTAGGAATTTCTGGTCTTCAAAAGTCACTGTTAAAGGAATAAAAAATAAGACGGAATGGAAAAACTATTTGCAAGTTTCATATTTGATAAAAACTCTCTAGAATATGTCAAAAAATCTTAACATTCAATAAAAAGAAAACAAGCAACCCTAATGAAAAGAGCAAAAGATTTGAGATTATACTTCACTAAAAAAAAGATACAGATGGTAATTAATTACATGAAGAGATGTTCAACATCATTAGTCAATAGGAAAGTGAGAATTAAAACCATAATGAGATACCATTACAGATCTATTAGATTGTCTAAAATTAAGAAGAATGACTATATTGAGTTTTGGTAAGGATATTGAGTAAATGAAACTTTCACATGTTATTTGTGGAAACATAAAAGGATATAACCATGTTAAAAAATACTAGGGCAGATTCTTAGAAAACTTGACATATACTTCCCATATAAATCAGCTATTTTACTTGCAGATATTGACCCAAGATAAATTAATGTATAAATCTATACAAATATCTGTACGTGAATATTTATAGAAACTTTGTAATAGCCCCAAACTAAAAACAATGCAGATGTCCATCAACAGTGGACAAGCCAATTGTGGTGTATCTATACAATGGAATACTACTTAGCAACAATATACATTGTATGCCAATTATGACTCAATAAGATTTTTTTTTTTTAAAGAAAGAAAGTGAATTATGGGGTTTCATTTAAGCTCAGTTGAGAAAGAGTGCAATGAAAATGCTTTCCAGATGAGGAGTGTACTTAACCCTTACAGACAGTGAGAAATAAGCATAGGTTGTAAAGCACATAGGAAGAGCATGTAACCAAGCTTTAGGAAGTCAAGATATTACCCAGAGATAGTGTATTTATGTTAAATCTATTTATGTTAACTCTTAAGGCTGATACAAGCAGCTAAATGAAAAGGGGGGAAAAAGAGCATAAATTTTTTAAATAGGGGTCTTGAATACATCAAGACTCAAAGCTAAAGAAGAAAATGGTTAATTTTGGGAACATGAGATACTGTAAATGATTCTTAAGCAGAATAATGGTAGAGGCAAGGGAATATACGTGAGTGCATAGATTAGTGATGGTATTATCATGACCCTGAGAAATTGGAATATATTGAAACATCCCTGCTTCAATAAGATTAAATAGTTTCTGTTATAGTTTCAGTTATGAGCATTTTTGATGCTTTTCATTTTGTTCCAAGTCAGAAGTTAATTAATTTTTTTTTTCTTTTAAAGATGTGGTGTACAATTTAGGTATACAAATGTTCTTTATGTGGGGAGCCTTGTTGATGAGGTGTGCCCCACCCATCCCTGGCAGTTTCCTACTACTGCCAATCCCACCACCCGTACCTTGGCAGTTTCCCACTACTGCCAATCCCTTTCTTATAGTATTATGATAATTGTTCAAGGTCCACTTATGAGTGAGAACATGTGATACTCAGTTCTTTTTTTCTGTGATAGATCACTCAGTATTATAGACTCTAAATCCATCCAGGTTGCTGTGAAGTTTGTAATTTTGTCCTTCTTTATGACTACGTAATATCCCACCATGTATATGTGCCACACATTTTTTTATCCAGTCCTCTTTCAGTGGGCAGCCTGGTTGGTTGTATGTTTCTGCTATTGTGAATAATGCTGCAATAAACATGTGTGTGTTTTCTTTTTCATAGAGTGATTTGAGTTCCTCTGGGTATATTCCCAGTAGGAGGGTTGCAGGGTTGTATGGAAGTTCAAATTTTAGATCTTTAATTTAGGAATTGCCAAACTGTTTTCCACAGAGATTGTACTAGTTTACACTTCCACCAACAGTGTAGATATGTTCCTTTTCCCCACATCATCTCCAACATCTGTTGTTTTTTGAGTTATTGATGATAGCCATCCTGACTGAAACAAGCATTTCAAAAATGTTCCAATCTTTTTAACATTCGGAATAAGAAAAAGCTCACCACCTTAATTAAGGCAATATTGTTTCTGAATAACATGAGTCTGTCAGGTGAAAACCTCATCATCTGCCCACAAATTGTCAATTTTTAACTTCCCAAACGTTCCTGTTCAGCTGTAAATCAATATGTTTATGGTTTAGAATTTAAAAGTTGCACACACTTTTGCCTACAAAAAACATTTTTTTAATCTAAAAAGATAACTTATCCTGCAAATTGCTGTGTGACAGGCATAATACTGGACCTGAAAACATATATATGAGAACAAATTTCCTACCATGTGGGAAAAATGAGAGTGTGATTAATTCACAGTAAGCATGTGGGCCTGGTCTTCTCTGTAGAGATGCAATATACTATGTGCTCTGTTGAACACTAATTTAATGGAATTAGAAATTTTGTTTGAAGTCTGAAATTTCCACAGATTTACAATTTATTCACCAAGGGAGTGCTCACCCATATTAAGAAAAAGTAAAATGTGGTCTGGAATTGAATTTTGCATCCTGATGACATTGTCTTAAGTATAAAACCCCTTCTGTGAGGTCAAGATGAGAAGGATTGGGGGCAAAGAACAATTTTTCTTACAAGAGCAAGCTCTAGGCTTGTAGGTCTGTTCAATAGCAGGGCTTTGATCTTTCTCATTTTGCTAATCTGCAAATCCAATCATACTTGCAGTTGAGTACACAGATCTCATTCCCTCTTAAGAATTAGACATCTCTCTGAACGGCTGTATGGTCAGGCAGAAGCTCTCTTTGAGAGAATTCATGTTAAGTCTCATGACTCAGACTAATTGCTACAAAATGCATTTTAATCTTAAAGGGAGAGAGAAAAAATATAATCAGTACTATAAATGTTGGGAACGATTTGGCCATTAGACTCAGTGTATCTGACACCAATTTTGAACAGCATCTTTATTCTACATATTTATGTGTGCATATATGTGTTATAATTTCCACAAAAAAACAACTGTAGCAAATTTAACCCACTATGTTAAATTTATAAGGGCTTCCAGAATTGTAGCAGAACAAAAATATAGCATCTAAAGGGAAAAATAGAAACATGCCATTGGATTGAACTTCGAGTGAGTCAGTAAGGAAGTGATAGTATTCAACAAATGACTAGCTATTTGAAAAACAGATTATTCTTCAGTTTTGATTTTGTGTAAAAAACTATTGCCTATGACTAAAAATCTAAATGTCAAAAAATTTGAGAGACATAAATGTAAAAAAAATGCCCAAAGTACAATCTTTATATAACCTTGGAATATGGAAGAAAGGACATAAAAAGTGAAAACTATGATGGAAATGATTAAAAATAATATCTATATAATTTTTTAAATGTCAAAACAACAAGCTGCACAAAGACAAATTAAACCTCCATGTAAAACAAATATATTTATAATATGTCAAAGAACTAATCTCTTGATTCTACTTTTAAAATCTTGCAGATTAATAAAAAAGACAAATTAATTTAAGAGAAATAGGAAAGGGGGAAAGATTAATAATAGACAGCTTAGATAGACAGAAATACAAATAACTCATAAACACATAAAAACATTTCATTTTACTTATAGTAAAATACATGCAAATTGAGAAGTGAAAATTTCAAAGCTTGTATATGTACTGGAGATATTTGAGTTTCAACCAGCCAGAATATAAAGACCTTGTTGACCGTCCCAGATAATCAAATGACATCTCAGAAAGTCCACATCTCGGGAGGAGGGGTAATGTACTCCAACCCTATCAACACGTACAAGCAAGGCTGAATTGAACAAGGTGATATACAACTAAATTAACAACATAAGTATAAAACTCAATCCTCTTTAAATCAGAGAAAAATTTATCATTTATAATGTCTAATACTAAATAAAACATTAACAGACCTGCAAAGACACAGGAAAATACATTCTATAAGTAGAAGAAAAATCAACCAATATAAAGAAAGAGATGATATAAATGATAGAATAAGCTAACCAGGACATACAGCAGATTATAAATATGTTCAAGAACTTAAAAAAAACTAAGCATATGGAGGAAACAGGATAATAGAAAAGTGGAAACTATGAGAAAAAATGAAAAATTTTGGAATGAAAATGTAATATCAGAAATAAATTCATCAGTAGACATAACAATACATTATAAACTGCAAAAAATGTATTAGTGACTTTGAAGACAAGAAACTATTCAAGTTGAAATAAGAAAAAAATTGAAGAGAATCTCAGTGAACTGTCAGATACTATCAAGCAGTAAAACATATGTACAACTGGAGTCCCAGAAGAGGCTAAGAAAGAAAGCAATTTGGGGATGACTGAGGGATAGCAGAAAAATATGTAAAAAATAATGGCAAAATTTTTCAAATTAATGAAAAATATAACTTTATATCTTTGAGAAATTACCACACTGCTCTCCATAGAGACTTAACTTGCTTATATTCCCACCAATAGTGAAGTGTCCCCTTTTCTTTGCACATGTGCCAGCACCTGTCGTTTTGTGACTTATTAATGATAGCCATCCTTACTAGGGTTAGGTAGTGTCTTATTGTAGTTTTGATTTGCATTTCTCTGATAATTAGTGAGGTTGAGCATTTTTTTTATGTCTGTTTGCTGTTTGTATGTCCTCCTTTGCCCACTTTTAAATTAAGTTTTTTTTTTTTCATTCACTTTCTTTGAGTTCCTTGTAGATCCTAGATGTTAGGCCTTAGCCAGCTGCATAGTTTGCAAATATTTTTTCCCCATTCTGTGGACCATCTCTTTACTCTATTTATGTTCTATTTTATTGTTCAAATCTTTTCGGTTTGATAAGTTCCCACCTGTCTATCGTAGCTTTTGTTGCATTTTCTTTTGGGGGACATGGTCATGAATTCATTGCCCACTCCAATGTCTAAAAAAGTGTTTCCTAAGTTTTCTTTTAGTATTCGTATAGTTTGAGGTTTTACATTTAAGTCCTTAACCCATTTTGAGTTGATTTTTGTATATGGCAATAAGTAGGGGTCCAGTTTTATTTTTCTGCATGTGGCTAGCCAGTTTTTCCAGAACAATTTGCTAAATATGGTTTTCTTTCCTCAATGATTGTTATTGATGGTTTTGTCAAAGATGAGGTGGTTGAGGCACTGTGTTTTTATTTCTGAAATCTCAATCTCATTCCATTGGCCTATGTGCCTATTCCTGTACAATACCATGCCATCTTGGGTACTGTAGTCTTGTAATAAAGTTTAAAGTCTGGAAGTGTGACACCTCCAGCTTTGTTCCTTTTGCTGAGGATTGTTTTGTCTATTTGTGCTCTTCTTTACTTCTGTATTAATTTTTGTATTGTCATTTTTAGATAAGTGAAAAATGATGTCGGTAATTTGAGCCCCCGTATGATCCAGCAATCCTTCTCCCAGGAATATACTTAGAGGAACATAAATCGCTTAACAACAAAACCACCTGCTTACCCATGTTTATTGCCATACTATTCACAATAGCAAAAAAAAAAAAAAAAAAGGATCCAGCACAGAGGCCCATCAAAAGTGGACTGGATAAAGAATATGTGATACATATACACAATGGAATATCATGCAGCTATAAAAAAGAAGAATCATGGCCTTCACAACAACTTGGATGCAGCTGAAGACTATCATACTAAGTGAACTATCATAGAAAAAATAACTGAATACCATATGTTCTCATTCAAAGCAAACCCTGAGCACTAGTCACATTAGCACAAGGGTGGGATTGGCAGTCACTGGACACTGCTAGGGGAGGGAAGGAGATAGGACAGAGCGGGAGCAAATGGCAACCAGTGGGTATCTGTTTCACTACTAAGGGGAGAGACTCTTTACTTGTACCCCATAACTCTAAAATAAAATTTTAAAAAATATTAAAATGGCCAGGCAGGGTGACTCACACTTGTAATACCAACATTCCAAGAGGTCGAAGCAAGAAGGACTGCATGAACTCAGGAGATTGACGCTGCAGTAAGCCATGATTATGCCACTGCACTCCAGCCTGGGTGACACAGTGAGAGGCCAATTAAAAAAAAAAAAATTAAAGGAAAAAATTCATTCTGTAGCACATAAATAACTTTTATAAATAAATTTTTTTGTAATTCAATAAGTTTAAAAAGGAGCAAGGAATAAGAGGAAAAAATAAAGAAAATATAACTTTATGAATCCAAGACATTTAATAAACTCTGACCAGTAAAAACACAAAGAAAATCACACTGATGCACATCATAATGCACATCATAATCAGAATATCTCAGACCAATGATTTTTTCAAAAGAAAATAATTAAGATAACCTCAGAAATCCATAAAATAGAAAACAAACAAAGTTAACAAGTCAAAAGATGATTCTTTGAGAATATGGTTGAAATAATAAGCCCTTAGGAAGACAAATCAAAGAAAGAAAAGGGAGAAAATGAGTTATCAATGAAAAAATGAAAGAAAGAACTTCACTATATGTGCCACAGATAGTAAAAGGAAAATAATGTACAACTTAATAATAATAAGCTTAATAACTTAGATGAAATGGATAAAAGTTATTAAATATATTGCCTATTAAATTCAATTCAAAATGAAATACAAAATCTAAATGGCACTTACCTAATAAAGAAGTGGAATTCATACAACCTCCCTGGAAAACACTGTGGTGATTTCTGAAAGAACTGGAAATCGACCTTCCATATGACCCAGCAATTCCCCTAATGGGAATATACCTGGAGGAACTCAAATTATTCTACAAAGAAGATGCCTGCACATGTATGTTTGTTGCAGCTCTATTCACAATAGCAAAAACATGGAACCAACCATGTTGCCCACTGAAGCTGGACTTGATAAAAAAAAAAAAATGTAGTACATATATACAATAGAATATTATGCATCAATAAAGAAGGACAAATATATGGACTTTGCAGCAACCTGCATGGATTTGGAGTCAATCATACTCAGTGATTTATCACAGAAACAAAGAACAGAGTTCCATATGTTCTCACTCATAAGAGCACCTTGAACTATTGTAATGCTATAAGAAAGTGACTGGCAGTATTGAGATACTGTCAGGGGAGGGGGGTGGGATTGGCAGTTGAGGGAAACTGCTAAGGGAAGGAGGGGCATACCTCATCAACAAGGGTACCTGCATGATCAATGTTTGTATACCCAACCCTGAATTGTACCCCACATCTTTAT
>NW_007250052.1:103778-106520 GCF_000164805.1 Carlito syrichta
AACCCCCACACTGCCTCCCCCCGCCCCCAGCAGTTTCCCACTGCTGCCAATCTTTTTCTTATAGTACTATGATAGTTGTTCAAGGTCTGCTTATGAGTGAGACATATGATATTCAGTTCTTTGTTTCTGTGAAAGATCACTCAGTACTATAGACTCTAAGTCCATCCAGGTTACTGTGAAGTTTATGATTTTGTTATTCTTTATGACTGTATAATATTCCATCATGTAAATGTACCACATTTTTTTATCCAGTCCTCTTTTGATGGGCAGCACAGTTGGTTCCATGTTCTTGCTGTGAACAATGCAGCAATAAATGTGCGTGTGCAGGTATTTTTTTATAGAGTGATTTGTGTTCCCCCAGGTATATTCCCAATACGGGGATTGCGGGGTCATATGGAAGGTCAATTTTTGGATCTTTCAGGAATCACCACACTGTTTTCCAAAGAGGCTATACTAGTTTGTATTCCCACCAACAGTGTAGAAGTGTTCCCTTTTTGCCACATCCTTTCCAGCATCTGTAGTTTTGGGGTTATTGATGATGGCCATCCTGACTGGAGTTAGGTGGTATCCCCATATAGTTTTAATTTGCATTTCTTTGATGACTAGTGAGGCTGAGCATTTTTTAATTTATCTGTTGGCTGCTCATAGGTCTTTTAACAATTAAAAAATAAATAAATAATCATACACAAAATCTTCCAGAAAACACAACTGAAGAAACACTTTCTATTTCATTTTATGAGACTGCATTGTCTACAACCAAAACCAAATAAATATTTTATAAGAAAAATTCATTAGAAATTAATATCCCTCAAGAGTACAGATTTAAGAATCCTTGACAAAATATAAGTCAAATGCAGACATGTAAGAAATGATAATACCTTAAGAAATCAGGTTTTCCCCAAAACTGAATTTTTTATTTTTACTAAAATGTTTATTAATATAATTCAATTTACTAATGAAGACAAAAGCATATACCCATTTCAAAAGAAGCAAAATTTTATCATCATCTATTTTAATATCCTCAGTATACTAAGAGTAGAAGTAAACATAAACTAATAAAAGGCACCTACCAAAAATTCTGAGTGCTTTCTTATTAAGAGTGGGAACAAAGTAAGAATGGGAGAGAGGACACAATTATTAGATACCTATCTGAAAATTATTTTCAGGAAGGATAATTTATAGGGAAAAAAACAATTCCTTACTTAAAAACCTAAAACTTTGGTGGCCTCATTATAGAAAATGCCTTCTCTCTGGAATACTGGCTAATCTTTTTAAGGAAGAGAGTATAATATGTAGACACAAGCCCTACTTAAAACATCAGCATTTTCATTTTACTCTAATACTTACCAGCCATTTGAGCTGTTTTCTGAACCTCAATTTCTTTCTTTGTAAGATGGACATTTTAATACACATCCTTTTCTTCTCCCAAATTTAAGTAACTATCAGAGTAATTAAAATAACTATGTATCTTCTCCCTTGGTCCAGTTTTCATACTTTCCTGCATTGGTGACTTTGTGTTCCTTTCTGTTCCTTCCTTTGTATAAATTTTCTCAACATTCCTTGAGGTAACAAAGAAAGAAAATCAGCTGAACACAGTAAAGCAGTCAATGTAGCAAGTGATTCTAGATGCTTTGTAGGCCATGCCAAATTCTATAATATTAAGACAGTTTGAATTAGACCTTGAATAGAAGGACTTTCCTAACTGGTATGATTATTAATGCTTCAAAAGTTCTTTTTGTAATAGAATGACACTTTAAAAATTTGTAGCTTTAGTGATGGCATTATCCTGGAATAACTTACTTTTTAAGTTGAATGTGTGAAATGTGTTCCTCTCTTAGAATCCCTGACCTCTTTTTCCCTGTGTATTAACCTGATTGCAAGGCAGCCTGTCTACTGTTCTGTTGAACTTGAGGAAAATGAATGCTTTAGCAGCCTTGGAAAAATGATTCCATGTGCTTTGAGGTTGATTTCTATAGAAACTACTAGTGATAAAACTTGAATGAGACTAGTGAAAATATAAAATTCTTCAGAGAAAAGACTTTACTTTCCTATAGGATATTGAGCTCCAAATTTTCCAAAACAATTCTAGAAAGTAAAATGAGAACCCTTGAATTTTGTGGAATGAGTAAATAAAATAAGTTTAGCATGTATCATCTTAATTCAGTGAGCATGTATTGAGACCATATAATATGCAAACCCTGTTAAGGAATTTAAAAAATATGATGCATTAGATAAAAGCCTTGTTCTGGAATTGGTCTGCAGTAATTTTCAACCCTTAGTGTGTATTAATCACTTAGGAAGCATTTAGTAAATGTTTATAAAGGGTGCATATGCCAGGACAACGAGTATCTGTAATTTTAAAAGTATCCATCTTTATTGATTCTAATATGCAGTCAGATGAAGCAAAACTAGGCCCTCTAAGAAAGCTATGATTTATTTGATGTTGGAAATAAACAAATTTCTGCATAAAGTTTGAGGATTCAGAAGAGCTAGTTAAAAAATTGAATTTTCCAGGAGCATAGATAAGAGTCTTTGAATTGAAATTTAAAAAATAAAGAAAACAGGGGTAAAACATGCATGAGAAAAGATTTAAAAGGATGAGAAAGGGAGAACACATATCTTCTTCCTTCCTTTATTATTTTCTTTTTTCCCTTCTTCTGTCCCTCCCTCCCTTCCTTCCTCCCTCCCTTGCTTCCTCCCTCCCTTGCTTCCTCCCTTCCTTAATTCCTTCTTCTCTTCCTC
>NW_007250052.1:106548-121498 GCF_000164805.1 Carlito syrichta
TTCCTTCCTTCCTTCCTTCCTTCCTTCCTTCCTTCCTTCCTTCCTTCACTACTGAGAGGGAGGGTCCTTCTGTGATAGAGGTCTGAGGACATAAGGAAAGATTAAAATTAGATTGATAATGAGAACATTGAGTTCTAGTTGACATGTCAGACAGAAGGTAAACTTGGGAACAAGTTTCTAGGCTGGTGAAGATAAGTATTCAAAAAGGAAACAATACCATCTTCAGATGTTTGCTTAAATGTTCATTTGTTGGAGCTGTTTTCTGAACAAGTTTATAGGCATTATGCATTATGGTTTCACCAACAATAAATGTTTTTCCAACCCCCTTCCCTATTCAACTGAGGGGTCTTGGAAAGCCTGGGGCGTTTTGACTCATCTCAATCGATTTCTACACCATGGGTGTGTTAGCTGAGAACTTCGGCTTAGTTTTTCTTTCAGAGCTCGACTCAGTTTTCCTGTCTTCAGGTAAGTTATTCCTGATCTGGCTGACCAGATACATTATTCTATTATGCAGTATCAATCTACTGTATACTCCTCCTTCATACCTTTATCACTTTTGGATTTCAACTTTTATTTTTAAGAAAGGTTGTTTAATGTTACATGTCTGCATAGCATGTTAGCTTCATGGTGCTGGGACCACTTCTGTTTTGTTCATTATATTATCCATAGCACTTAACTCAGTGTCTGGCATATATATATATATCTCACTGTATATTTTATATAAAGTTTACAGTTTCCATATTTTTTGATAAATATTTGCTGAATGAATGAATGCTGAAATGACCGTGAGCAAAAAAAGGGGAGCAGTAGAAAGAGACAGGTGACCGCCTGTTGCACAGGTGAAACAATTGGGAATTTTCAGGGACAAGAGAGTTTTGCTTTGGCACTGTTTTGAAATAATTGCTGTTTACAAAAAGAAAGCCTGAACAAACCATGCAGGTAATTGCATGACTTTTGTCAGTTGTATTCTATGTATACTTTTTTTTATTTTTACCATAAGCAGTTAGGATGGAGAAATTATGCTCTAGTTTTCCCAAAAGATACCACTACTGAGCTCACAAGGGAATCTAAGTTCCCTGGACAATTGAATCATTTTTTTATCATTAGGGCATTGAGATAGAGAGGAATGTAGCTCTTCCTTAATGCTACTTGTCCAGAAACTTTCCTTCTGACCCATAGAACCTATACAGAAATTTAAGATACATGGAGTTTTTCTTGAAAAAAAAAAAAAATATATATATGCTTAGCACTGTATAGTTTATATAAAGTTTACAGTTTCCATCTTTTTTGATTATTCAAAAACCCTTGAAACAGCTGTTATTAAGAAATGGAAAACAGCTTAGAGAAGTTGAGTTTTTGCCAAAATCACTTAGCTAGTAAATGGCATTTTTCAGACTTGAACCAGAGAGTGCCTTTTAACCTATGCCTTTCATCTTCTTTTGAAAGGCATTCCTTTCTGGTTCATTAGAAACAGAGCACTAGAAACTGTTAGTATTGTATAGCCGGAAGGAATATTGGGGCCACACCTTCCATCTTCATACCCAGTGCAAAAATCTCTTCTGCATTCTTCGTAAGTAGATATTGAGCTTTACGTGAATATCCATGGTAAAGGGTATTTTAATATTTCCTCAGGCAGTCCATTCCACTGTAGAAGGGCTTCAATTATTATCTGTCTCCATATACTGTCTACTACCAGTAAATGTTCCCTGGTAACCTAAGACCTGCCTAAGTGTTAGTGACAGTGGCACCACCACTCCTGAGAGTACCTGTATTTAAAAACAGGGCTCCAGAAGACAAAATACTTTAACGGGAAGCAATAATGCTCTAAAAGTGTGATAGCAGGCATCTTGGTGCTTACTATAAGAAGAACTTCTAGTCTGCTTTGAGGTCACATTTTTGATACCTGTTCCTAGCATGCTGTCTTAGTTATAGTCTTGCTCTGGTGAATTATGGTAACAAGAATTACAGTAAGGGCCTTTTAAAAGACTGGAAAGCATGGCTAGAAACTAGTGAGAAATTGATGTTTTCACCATCCAATCTCAATTTAAAAAAATAAGCATCAGTATTCTGACAATGTTCATTTCTAGAACTCTAGATATATTGCAAGACTTTATATTCATTGATTTTGTCCTTCAACAAACATATATTAAGCACCTAATATGTGACAGATGTTACACTCAGTACTGAGACTACAATGATGAAGAAAACCAGACATGTGTCTGCTGTTGTAAAATCACAGTCTAGAGGGGGAGCAAACATTAACTTGAAAAAGCAAGAGCAAATATGAAATTGCACGTGAGATTTGCATTCTGAGTGATTTATGTATTGTAAATAGGAAAGATGATTCTGAGAATTGAGGAAGAATATAATTATATGAGGGAAAAAGTAGAGGGAGGGAGTGAGGGAAAAGTTTTGTTCATAAAGGGAATAGCATGTGTAAAGGTGCTGTAGTTGGTGGAGGCATGCTATGTTTGGGGAGTGATAGAAGAGCAGTGCATTTGAAGAACAGAGATTGGGGATCATGATGCTTGATGATGACTTTACCTGGTAAAGATCTATTTGATCTTATTCCAAATTGTACTGTTCCTACAATGGGTTGATTTGGTAGCTTTTGAGGCTGTTTATACAGTTGAAGAGCTGAAATATTTCTCTTTTTATTTCTGGGAAATGTAACAGATCCACAAAAGACCTTAAAGATCATGTAATCCTGAGATGAAAAAGAGATGTTATTTCTAGTGCTCGTCCTGACAGAGTCTTACAGTTTCCTGGTGGCTGCCTGTAATTGTATCATGACAACAACTCTGAGTATGCCTTTACCTAACCCCATGATTATCTCCTGGGTTCAGTCTCTAACTCAAGTCTAGTGTCCTGGCCACTCAACTTGCCTGTCTTTGTCTTGGAAAGTAGGAAAAGTTATTTTCTCCTGGAGTTGAAAAGCACTTTGAGTATTAAAAATGAAAGAGGAAACCATTTTTCTCATTTACACTGACAGGGTGGTTGTGCCTTTAAATTGATTCTAAACCTATTCTTACTCAGTTCTTAAGAATTTCCCCTAGAAATTTGGGGGTAAGCAAGTCTATTTATCAACATTTTTGCTATTTTTCAATTTCATTGAACGAGCAACAAACGTACAAAGGAAATAAAAAAATACCTTTCTCGGCTGGGCAAGGTAATACCAGCAATTTGGGAGGCTGAGGTAGGAGAATTGCTTGAACCCAGGAGTTTGAGACCTGCCTGGGCAACATAGCAAGACCTCGTCTCTACAAAAAAATATAAAAAATTAGCCAGGTGTGGTGGTGCACACCTGTAGTCCTGTAGCTACTTGGAAGACTGAGGCAGAAGGGTCACCTGAGTCCAGGAGGTCAAGGTTGTGATGAGCATAATGTCACCTCTGCACTCCAGTTTGGGTGACAGTGAGACTGACAAAAACAAGACAAAACAAAGAAACTTTCTTAACACCATTCAATATTAACTCCAAGACTTTCAGCTTTTTAAGATCTGGGAAATGACAGCAGAACCACATATTTTACATATTGCATGCTACCCAAGCAGATTAAATATTTAGAAGCTAGGGATTCCTAGAGGCACAAAAAAATGCCAGTGTTTGCAAAACCTACAATAGTAAAATATTTACAATTTTCTCCAGTGGAATGATAGTGAAAATATCAGCAGGTAGAGCTTTGGGGCCAGATCTGAAGACATTTGGTTGCTTCATAACTTTGGGCATATGGGAGAGAAGGCTGCAGATTTGTATTTATGTTTTACATTGATCTTAGGGAAAATTTGAATAATTATTTTAAATGCATATTTACGTGTTTGTATTCGATTTACTTCAAAAGTTTCTAACTTCCTAATTTGTGAGAAAAATATAGACTTCTAAGCTATAGTGTTCCTCAGATGTTTACACTTAACAGGAAAAAAAGAAGATCAGTAACTTTGGCTTAAGTAAAAAGAAGTAAGGGGTCTTTCTATAAGCAAGTAACTATTAACCAATCACTCCAGTGCTGGTAGTAATTAGAGTGGATAAAACGAAACTGAATGCAGAATGGAGGAAAATATTAGCTCTTCTGAATGCCTAATATGCGCTGGTCTCCTTCCTACATACTTCACACGTATTAGGTTCTTGTATATCCACAAAGAGATTTAACACAGGTAAGACCAGCCTGGATTACAAAAGGAGGAAATAGAAGATCAACAGGGTAATTATCTTGTACAACATGCACATTTGGGATTTGAACCCATGTCTGGCTTGGAGATGCCTCCTCTGTTTTCCTCTACCTAAAAATATTGGCCTAAAGGACAACAAATTCTGCTTTTTCTGCTTTATCTCAACAACCACAGGAGACAGTTGCAGATTCTTCATCGGCTGTGTTTTTTGTTTGTTGTTGTTTTTAGATGGGAAAATGTAGTTTATTTAAAAAGTAAATTAGAGAGAGAAAGAGGAAGCATGGTGGCAGCCATAGTACAAAGAGCACATGGCCACACCAGAGTCTAGTAAGGCAATGATCAACAACTGTGTTTTGAGATTAATGGAGAATTGAAGTTCCTGTCTCCTCCGTCACAAATCTCAGCAGAGAATATGCATTTGTTGCAATGTGTCTGAACCCAGTTTGAAGCAGTTTTCTTTCTCCTGAATGTGTCGGTCTAGATTTCAGCAAACACTATCTTTCTTGATATCAAATAGTATGGCTTGCTCCCATAACATACCACTTTGGGTCCAGATTTCTTGTGGTCTAGAACATGGGAGATCTTACCACAGGTGGCTGGAGAGGGATTTTATGGCCCTTTAGCATGGACTTCTAAATATATGGGAGAAATGGAGAATCAGGGAGCTTGAGACTTGGCTATGGCTGTGCAGCTGGTGAATACCATAAGAAAGATTTTAATTCAGCTTGGTCTGACTTTAATCTCTCATTCCTTTTTTTACCAGTTACTAATGAGTAGGATTCACTTTTATACTTTGTTGTATCTTTCTCAGTGCCTGGTACAGTTTTGATTGCATGGTACTTATGCAAATAAATAACATTTTTCAAAAGGCATCTGCATTATTAACTGACTCAAATTAATAAGCAGGCTCAAATAATTTAGAAGGACTACAAGAAGAAAATAACATGTACAAAGGCACAAGAATATGTGAGGGAATAGTTTAAGGAAATGTTCCTTTTGAGGACTTGGTTTATATCTTCAGTTATAGCACTCATCACAATCTGCTTTGCATGTAGAATAACAAGTCTGGTTTCTCAACTAGATTGACTGCATCAGTGAAACACAGACTGTGTCTCAGTTCTTGAAGCTCAGTGACTAGGACAGAGTAGACCCTCAAACTGTGCTTACTGCATGGAGTGGAATTATATGCCAAAGGAAGGGCAGTGTGGACTCTCCTCTCCCTAAAGCAGGCAGTGCAATGGCAGGAGTGTGCACGTTGGAGCCAAAGAGACTCTCCATTGTCTAGCTGTGTGCCTTAGCTGTTCATCTGTAAAGAGGGTCTGATAATACTGAGAGGGGGGATAAGATAACTAAATGAAAACAGTGAAGTTGCCCATTCCATACAGGAAACAAATTTCAGGAGACACTGATAGTCCTTATTTTGTTGCTCTCTGAAGCAAAGTCTTAGGGAGCCTGGCTGTTAGTGAGCCTAATCGCCCTTCCTTGGCACTTTGTTCAAGGACCACAATCCTATATTTCTACAACTCCTGTTCATCTCCCAGTTTACATAGTGTATTTGACATCAGGAAAAGAACTATTTTAGAGTGTATATTCCTCCCCCATCATCTGTGCTGTGTTTGACTCACATCTAATATGGACAAAAATGTTTAATGGTCTTCAATTTAGCAGCCACCCTCATAAACTATTCAAGCTGCTTTCTTTTCAGAGCCCCTGCTGGAGCAGTCCACCCACCCCCTTTCATACCTTGGGGTGCTTTTCTTCTTCTTTTTAAACAAATTTAGCCTGGTCTCCAAGTAAGCATTTCTGTTGAATCCCATCAACCCTACAGAATGAGGTCAGAGGGGCCTGGAACAACAGCACATTTCTTTTATAGAAATTGAAACGACTTAATATAATTCTGATGACTGTTCCTGGAGTTTCGTTTGTAATCAGAGCTACTTAATCCCTTCTTCTCAAAGGAAAAAAACTCTTGTATGGGTGGTACCAGTTCCCACACAATACTAAACATTTTACCTATATTTTCTTCTCATCTTATAGAGAAGTTATGGTAACTAATAAATATGTATCATATATAGGCATATATATTATATTTTACATTTAAAGAATCCAGCATATTTCCTATACAATACTAGACATACCTGATGGTATTTTAATACTGTTGCCCCTAGATTTATCAGCAAGACCATTAAATGCCAAATATGTTTCTTTAACCAGCACAACAGAATTTATATGTTCAGATGATTTTGGTAAATTTATCTCAAAGTGATCTCCTTAAGAAGATGCACATTTAATGTAATAATTTTGCCATTGATCCACAGTATGTTGGAAATGCTTCCATGGACTCTGTGGCATGTGATACACTATATTAATAATGTAATTATCATCATCAGTCATCATCCTCTCTAAAAAGGCCGCTATAATATATATATATTGTTTGTGGCTATCTAACAAAACTCCATAGTATGTCCGTTCTCTGTAAAAATATTTCTTCCCTCCTTACTCCTCCACTACTGATTGGCCCTCTTTTTTAGTAGTGGGGCTGTCCTATTATTAAAGCTTTATCTCCTGAAAAAAAAACACATTTACTATAATATCAAAAAATATAAAATAATTAGGAATAAACTTAACCAAGGAGGTGAAATCAAAGAATATACAAATAAATAGAAAAACATCTTATGTATAGTTTTGATATCCTTGTAAAAAATTATTTGGTCATATATGCAAGTGTTTGTTCTGGGTTTTCTCTGTTCCATTGGTCTGTATATCTGTCTTTATGCCAGTTTCATGCTGTATTGATTATTGTTGCTTTGTGGCATATATTAAAGTCAAGACTACACAATGGGAAAAGAGCAGTCTCTTCAACAAATAATATTGCAAAAACTGGTTAGCCATATACAAAAATGTGAAGTTGGACTCCTACCTAATACCATATACAAAAATTAACTCAAAATGGATTAAAAATATAAATGTAATACCTAGGACTTTAAAACTCCTAAAAGAAAACACAGGAATAAAAAGCTTCAAAATATTGACTTAGATAATGAGTGATTGAATATGACATCAAAAGCATAGACAGCAAAAGCAAAAATAAACATATGGTACTTTGTCAAACTTAAAAACGTCTGTAACTCAAAGGAAACAATCACCAGAATAAAATAACAACCTACATATGAACTGGAAGAGTGTTTGAAAATTATATATTTGATAATGTTAATGTACAGATTTATAAGGAACTTCTGCAACTCAACAACACCAAAAAAAAAAACCCACAAATACTTTGATTTAAAAATAGTCAAAGAACTTGAATAGACAATTATCTAAAGAAGATATACCAATAGCAAATAAGCATATGAACTGTCACTAACTGTAAGAGAAATGCAAATTGAAACAACAATGAGATACCACCTCACACACATTAAGAGGGCCACTATCAAGAGAATAAATAATAACAGGTATTGGTGAGGATGAAGAGAAACTGGAACTCGTGCATTATTGAAAGAAATGTAAAATGGGTACAGCCACTATAGAAAAACAATATGAAGTTTATTTTTTTAATTAAAAATAGAATTACCATGTGATTTAGCAATCCCACTTTTGGGTATATATCCAAAAAAAAAATTCAAAGCAGAATCTCTAAGATATATTTGCACCTCCATGTTGATTGTGACATTATTCACCATAAACAAGAGGCGGAAGCAACCAAATGTCCATTGATAGAAGAATGAATAAACAAAATGTGGTATATTCATGCAATAGAATAGTATGCAGTCTTATTAAAAAGTGCTGACAAAAGATGCCAAACTCGATATAAGGTTTATTCTGAACCAAATGTGAGTTACCTAGGCCCATCATCACCATTCCAAGAAGTCCTAAGAACATGTGTATTTTGAATTGCAGCTTAGTTATATATATCTTAAGAAGACAAGTTACAAAACTCACAATCTTATACATGGGAGATTTACACTGGCTTGATCTGGGAAGGCAGGAGGGCTTACAGGTTATAGGTGGATTCAAAGATTTCCTGATTAGTAATTAGTAATAAGAGCTAGGCTTTGTCTAAGGAATTTTGAAATCAGAAAAAAAAAAGGCCATGCTGAGATAAGGGACAAGGGGAGTTGAGGATATTTCTTGATGGGTAGATGAAGTCTTATACGTGGCTGACCTATGGCAATCATCCAGCTCATCTGTGGATCCTCCCAGAATAGAATTCTATACAGATGCAAATTTTCCCAAGAAATGGCTTTGCAGGGTCATAAAATATTTTTGATTTCCTTTTTTATCTGTTTTGTGATGTCATGCCAGGGTCAGGCTTAAAAGTGAGCAACATTATATCGGATAAATGAAAACCCTTCTGATGAGACTCCCCAGGCCTCTTAGTTAGGAATTTGGCGAGAGAGAAAAAAAGATCAGTTTATTCCTCAAAAAAAATCCTTTCTTTTTTTTTTTCCCCAAGATGGCTGATTAGAGGCTTTCAAGCATGCCACACCCATCGAAACATTGTGGAATACTGTGAAAAAACCAACATAGTGAACCCCAATTCGAGAAGGAAAACAGATATTTATCAGAATGGCAAAGGGCATTCCATATCTCAGGAAGAAGATGGATGACTAGGCCCCATGAAGGTGCTCCACAGAAAAATGTGAGTGCAACCCAGAATGTGAGATGAGTCTGAAAAATTCCCTCTGATGCATACTTTCCAATCAGGGATCTGTGTAACTCAGGCCATGGGAGAACACACCATTTACCCTGGGCCCTGGAGCTGTCTCAGGGGGAGGCAGAGAGTTGGTACAAAAAAAAAAAGACTCCTAGTAAAGCCATAGATGCCTCCCCAAATCTGGATTGCTGAGGAAGGCACAATTTTTTTTTTTTTAAATCAGCGTCCATTGTTGTAGCAATAGCAACCCCTGCAGGTGCTTTAGTTTCTGCCCAAGACAAGGCTACTCATTCTGGAGCAGGGGAGGAATCTCCTAAAACCAAAACAGGGTGGGAACATGGAGATTGCCCAGGGTTTGGAATCAGACCTAAGCTCATCCCGACCTGGGGCTGGGTGAAGTAAGGGACCCCACAAAGTCAAATTTCCTTCAGGTCTTTGACCTGTAGTCATTGTCTGGGTGTCCTACTCTACTTCACACCTCTGGGGTATTGCAGTAAAGGGTCTCAGCAATACCAAAGAACATCCAGATTAATAACCTAAATGACAAGTGCCTAGCAGGAAGCTCCCACTCCCACGCTTTGAAATCTGCATCCTGAGCAGAAGGAAAGTTGCTGTAGCTGGGATTTCTCATGAACAGCGGGTTTTGCAGCCTATGTCAGATTTGCAACCTGGAATTCTTCAGCCAACACCATGCTAAGAACCCCAGCCTCCTTCCCAGAATATCTTGGGTGGCGTGCTCCAGTAATACCAAGGAAAAGGAGGACCCCCCCCAACTCCTGCACAACTGGCTTAATGAGATATAAGATAAAACTGATAACTAACACAAAGAAATGTGCAAAACAATCAAGAAAGTGAAAGAAGAAACAGTATTTTTTTAAAAACTGAACTACAAACTCAATGATGAAGATATAAAACACAATATATAACTACAGCAGTAGACTGGAACAAGCATAATAAAGAATTTCAGAGATGAAAGACATGTTCTTTGAATGAATCCAGTCAGATGGAAACAAATAAAATAGAATAAAGAAGAATGAGAAAGCCTGTGAGAAATATGGGACTATATAAAATGACCAAACTTATGAATCATAGGCATTCCAGAGGGAGAAGAACTTAAAGTAAAATGTTTGGAAAATATATTCAAGGAAATAATTCAAGAAAACTTTTCTGGTCTTGAAAGAAAGCTGGACATCCAAATAAAAGAAACCCCAAAAAAGCTCCTGCAGATACCTTGCAAGAGGAAATTTACCAAGACATATCATTGTCAAATTCTCCAAAGTAAACATGAAAGAAAATGCCCTAAGAGCAGCAAGAGAAAAGCACAAATCACTTATAGAGGAAAGGACATTAGATGAACAGTGGAAACACTACCAGTCTGAAGAGAATTGGATCTCATTTTCCACCTTCTTAAGAAAAAAAGTGCCAGTCAAAAATTTTATATCTAGTCAAATAACTTTCATAAACAAAGAACAAATAAAGTTCTTCCCTGACAATCAAACACTAAGAGAATTTGTCACCACTAAACTATCTCTACAAGAGATGCTCAAAGGAGTTCTAAACTTGCTATCACAAAAAGCACATAAGTTCAAAGCTCACGGTGCTTATAAAACAAGTACATATTTGAATACCTAAGTCAACTAGCTTATAACACAATGGCAGGAGCACAACATTACATATCAATATTAACCCTGAATCTCAATGGTCTAAACACCCCACTTAAAATAATAAGGGTGGTAAACTGAATAATAATAATAATAAGACCCAACCATATGTTACCTACAAGAGACCCACCTGCTGACCAAAGACAATTATAGGCTCCAAGTAAATAGGTATAAAAATATATATCAGGTAAATGAACCACAAAAATGAGCAGGAGTAGCCATACTTAGCTAGCTCAGACTTTAAACCAAAAACATTAAGAAAAGACAAAGAAGAGCATAATATAATGATAAAGGTTGAAATGCAACAAGAAGATTTAACCATATTTAATATATATGCACCAAACACCAGAGCACCCAAATTCATGAAGCTAACACTACTTAACCTGCAAAAACATATCTATAGCAAAACCATAATAGCAAGTGACTTTAACACTACACTAACATTACTAGACAGATTACTGAAACAGAAAATGAACAGTGTGATACTGGACTAAAACTGGAGTATAGACCAAATGGATCAAATAGACATCTACAAAACTTTCCACCCAACAACTGTAGTGTATGCATTCTTTCCATCTCTGCATCGAACATTGTCCAAACTAGAGCATATGGTTGGCCATAAAGCAAGTTTCAATAAGTTTAAAAAAATCAAAATTATACCAAGCATCTTCTCAGACCACAGTAGAATAAAATTAGGAATCAATACTAAGAGCAACTCCCAAAGTTACACCACTACATGAAAACTAAACTAGTCAGTGTTGAATGCCTTGGGTAAAAAATGAAATTAAGTTAGATATTTAAAAATGTGTTGCAACAAATGAAAATATTGACATAACATAACAAAACCTCTAGGCCACAGCAAAAACAGTTTCTTAGAGGAAAGCTGAAAGTTTATAGCATTAAAAGCCTACATCAAAAATATAGAGAGATCAGAAATTAACAGCTCACCATTGCATCTCAAGGAACTAGAAAAACAAGAACTATCTTAACCTAAATCTAGCAGAAGAAAATAAATACAGATCAGAACTAAATGACATCAGGGCCTATACACACACACACACACACACACACACACACACACACACACATATATGTATATGTATATGTGTGTGTATATGTACATATATACATATATACATATATGTATATATACACACACAAAAGATCAATGTATCAAAAAGTTGTTTTTTTGAAAATATAAACAAAATTCACAGACCACTAGCTAGACTAACCAAGAAAAAGGATATAAAATGCAAATTCAGTCAGAAATTATAGAAGTGACATAACAACTGATACAACAGAAATTTTAAAAGACCATTTGAGACTACCATGAACAACCAATGTACTATGGCTAAAAACCTGGAGAAATGGTGAAATTTCTAGAAACATACAACCTCCCAATACTAAATCAAGAAGAAATAGATACCCTAAATAGACCAATAATAAGCAATAGAATTGAATCAGTAATAAAAAAAATTCCCCAAAACAACAATAACAACAAAATCCCAGGGACAGTCAGATTAACAATCAATTTTATCAGAGGTACAAAGAAGAACTTGTAGCAGTGCTACTGAAACCACACATACCTCTAACCAACTTACCTTCAACAAAGTTGACAAAAATAGACAGTGGGGAAAGGATATTCTATTAGGAAGTAGTACTGGGAAAATTGGCTAGCTATATGCAGAAGAATTAAACTGGACTCCTATCTCTCACCATACAAAAAATTAACTCAAGATGAATTAAAGACTTACATGTAAGATCTGAAATTATAAATATCCTAGAAGAAACCCCAGGAAACACTTTTGGACATTGGCCTAGGCAAAGAATTTGTGACAAAGACCTCAAAAGCAATTGCAACAAAAACTAAAATAGACAAATCAAACTTTATGCTTCTGCACAGCAAAATAAATAATTAACAGAATGAACAGAAAATCTACTGAAGAAAATATTTGAAAATTGTGCTTCAGACAAAGTACTAATATCTAGAATCTACAAGGAACTCAAATAACTCAACATTTAAAAAAAAAAAAACCCCGTGTAAAAGTGGGCAAAGGACATGAATATACACTTCTCAAAAAAGACACACAAGCAAACAACAAACATATGAAAAAATGATCAACATCACTAATCATTATATAAATGCAAATTAAACCACAATGTGATATCACCTCAAACGAGTCAGAATGGCTATTTTTAGAAAATCAAAGAACATCAGATATTGACACAGTTGCAGAGAAAAGAGAATGCTCATTCTCTTTTGGTAGGATTGCAAACTAATTCAACCTCTATGGAAAAAAAGTATGAAGATTTCTCAAAGAATTAAAAATTGACCCAGCAATCCTACTACTAGGGATCTACCCATAGGAAGATAAATCTATATGTAAAAAAGACACCTGTACTCATACAGTCATTGCAGCACCATTCACAATTGCAAAAGTAAGGAACCAATCTAAGTGCCCACCAACAATTGACTGGATAAAATAATTGTGATATATATACACCATGAAATACTATGCAGTCATAAAAAATAATGAATTCATGTCCTTTGCAGCAACATGGATGGAGCTGGAGCTCATCATTCTAAGTGAACTGACTCAGAAACAAAAAAACAAACATCACGAGTTTTCACTCATATGCAGGAGCTAAATGATTACAAAGATAAAAATAATAGATACTGGGGACACCAATAATGGGGAAGGTAGGATAGAGGTCAGGGTACAATGCAGCACAATGTTCACTGTCTGGGGTAAAGGGCCACCTGAGGCCCAACCCCACCACCACACAAGATGTCCATATAACACACATACTTGTGTACCTCCTGTAACTAAAATAAAAATGAAAAAACAACACAAATACATCTATTATGTACTACAAAATGGATGAATCTAAAAAATATTGTGCTAAGCAAATAAGCCAGTCACACAAGGACAAATACTTTATGATCCAACTCATATTAAATAACTGAAGTAGTTGAAATCATCAAGACAGATAGTAGAAACGTGGTTGCTAAGAGTGGTGAAAGAGAAAGGAGAGAAGAATGGGTGAACTCATTTTTGCTGGGGTTACAGTTTCAGTTTTTTGCAACAAAAAAGTTTTAGAGATCTATTGCACAAGGTAAATATACTTAATACTACTGACATATACAATTAAAAATGGTTGATGGTAAATTTAATGTTATGCTTGTTTACTACAATTTTTGAAAAATGAAAAAAAGTTCTGCTTTCTGACTACAGTTGATTGGTTTAACAACAGGCACTTGATCTAAGCTCAGCTAATCAAATCTCTTCCCAGTCTTTTTTATTTTTTCTGTAAAAACTGTAAATGAGCCTAGTTATCTTTAGTAACTAAAACTGTAAGAGTTACAAAATATGGAAGTTGCAGATGCAGGTTAGGGGATCCCAAATTTGGGGTGCCTCCAGAGTTATAAAGGAAGATGATGCTGGAAAACCTTAGAACTGGAGTTCAGTCTGAGAGACCAAGTGGATTCTTGGCTTCATGCAGAAAGGAATTCAAGCACAGATTATAAGGAGAAGATGAAAAGCAAGTTTATTAAAGAAATGGAGAAAATAGGAAAAGTGACTACCCCATAGGCAGAACAACCCAATGTGCATCACTGGACTTTAGTTGAAAAATGAAAGCAAATTTATTGAAATAATAAAAAAAGAGGCTATTCCATAGGCATGGTGGCCTGGGCTGCTCTATAGGAAGAACAATAACCATAGATTGCTGGGTATTTATTTTTATAGCTATCTCTTGTTTATATGTTGAGCAAGCGTTGAAGTATTCATGGATTTTTCCAAGGAAGGGGCAGGGAATTTCCATAATTGAGGGTTCCTCTCCCTTTTAAACCATGTTTCCAGGAGTTGCCATGGTCATTATAAACAGTCATGGAACTGGTGGGAGTATCTTCTAGAATGCTAATGCATTATAATGAGCATATAATGAGCACAAAGGGCAAGCAGAAGTTGCTTTTGATGCCATCTTGGTTTCTCTTGGTCTCAGCTGGCTTTGGCCTTCATTTTGAAAGCTAGCTCTGTCAATTTCTATCTCACAGTCAGTGGGATATTTCTTGCCTTGTAAGATAACTCATCTTCAGTGAGAAAGAAGCAAGTGAAACATGGAGGAAAAATTAAGAGAAAATGTCATAGCACCTAAGGGCTAACTATAACTCTGCCACTAATACTACCATTGACCTCACAGAAACATCAGTGAATGTAAGGACTATCTATGGAGCAGCATACTGAATGTTTTATGCCCATTGTCTCTTACATCTTGGTCTTTAGCATTCAGAAGTATACAGTCTACCAGGATGGTAAAGTAAACAAACAGATAATTTCAACAATATAAATAAGGCAGTAGAATTTCAATTATGAATAAGGTCTAGCCAGGCTCGGTGGCTCAGCCTGTAATCCCGTGCTTTGGGAGACTGAGGTGAGTGGATTGCCTGAGCCCGTGGGTTCGAGAC
>NW_007250052.1:121680-141910 GCF_000164805.1 Carlito syrichta
CTCCAACTCAAAAAAAAAAAAAAAATGAATAAGGTCTAATAGTTGAATAATGTAAATGAGTTATGTAATATTGGGCAAAAATGAGAAATATTGAGTTAATCATAGTGGAAAGTATGAACAGGATTTTCTTGAAATAAATGGTATTGGAACTGAATCTTAAAGATGGGGTAGAATTGAGCTAAAGAAAGAAATGTGAATAATATTATGCCATTAGATAATGCAAGATATCAAAAATCAGCACTTGGAGTGTTTAGGATTATCAGAAGTTGCAGAGGAAAGTGAGAGAAGTAGGAACTGATAGAGAGAAGGGCTAGTCTGCTAGAGACTGATTGGCCATGTTCTGCCTAAATCCTCCTAGTAATCACAATTCCTGAAAGACTGAACAAGGGAATGACATGTTGAATTTACATTTTAAATACATTAGAGTAGCATCATCGTAGAAGATAAATTCAAGGAAGACAAGTAAAGAAATCCATTTGTATGCCTATTAAAATCATCTGAAAGATTGACATTTCTATAAATAACATAATGATATTGAGGGGGATTCGAGATGGCTACTGTGGAGCAGCAGATAGGCACTTCTCTCACCAAGCAAGGCAAAGAGTAGGGACCAAGTCACTAACAGATGGAGATACTCAAACACTTTCGGACAGGTAAAGCACCCTGCAACCATCAAAGGTCCCTCTGACACAAAGACCAGAAAATGACAGCAGACAGGGGAATCTGGGTGCCTTATCCTCTGCCATGTGCCAGGCTTGCACAAAAACTAAAACTGTGCCTGGTGAATGAGAGTGGATGACTGTACCTTAGATGTTTGAGTCAGATCCCCCCGCTTTCTAGCCCTGTGCAATCATTAGTCCCATGCTGGTGGAGTCCTGGTCAGGGCACAGTGGCAAGAAACTGGCCCCAAATGGAAAAATGAAACAGAGGGAAAAAACAAAAACAAAAACATTCTGGGTCATCAGCTGGGAGCATGACTTCTACCAGCAGAGCCAGGCGACTAGTTCCCAGACAAGAAAAGCCTGCCTGCAGAGTGAAACTCACTAGTGCCTGGCTCATTTTCCCAGCTAGATTAGAAAGATTCACCTCCAAGCCCTGTGTGCTTACAGGGCAGATCTCCTTCCCCTACCTCCATGACAGGGAAATCTCTTTTTCAGGAGCAGAGTATGGACTTGAACAGGGAAGGAACAACACAAATGACACCCGACGGCTTTCTCAGTGGGAAGATTTCTTGGCTCTACCCTGCAGACAGCAGACAGGGGGCCTATTCCCCCACCCGCTTTCTGCATAGAGCTATAAGAAGGGGCTGCTACAGCTGAAAAACCTGTCACAGGGTGAAGCAAAGAGCAGAAGTGAATGTCCCTCCCGCTCTCACTGAGTTGCCTATATTGAGCCACAGAAAAGGCCCTATAATACAAGGTCAATGACTAGCTTCAGAGCAACAAAACCCAAAGGAACTACAGAGAGGGAAAAGAAGCTTGTTGCAAATGAGGAAACATCAACCAAAAACATGTAGGCAATCCTCAGAGTACTGAAGAGACAGTGTCCAAAAAAGCAGTTATCAAAGCCCAAAGGAAACTTTTCTGAGCAACCTGCTCCAGATGACAGAAAAATCAGAGATTGAATGGCTAAAATGAACAGAGAGAACCAAAAGAAACTAAAAGCAAACCTCACTGTAGTCATACAGGAAGTAAAATCAGAATTGGCCAATTTCAGAAATGCCTATTCTGAAGTAATGGAAATGAAGAATCCCATCCTGGAAATAAAAAAAAAAAAACAAAGTAACAGGCATAGGGACCATTATCACCAAGGAAAGGAAAGAATCTCAGAGCTTGAAGACCAAAATATGGGATTAACCCAATCTATCAAAAAAGAAAAAATCTCAAAAAGAAGGAGCAAAATCCCCAAAAGATGTGGGACTATGACAGGAAGCCAAAACTATGCCTGATTGGTATCCCTGAAGCAGAAAAAGAAACTGAAAACATCATGGCACAAACATTCCATGAGATTATCAACTAAAATGTCCCAAATTTTGCTAGAGAAGCAACCAAACAAGCACAGGCAATTCAGAGAACTCCCACAAGGTATCACATGAGAAGACTACTCCCAAGACACATAGTAATCTGTCTCCACAAAGTAAACATGAAAAACTAAAATTCTTTCTTTTTTTTAAGTGAGAAAGCAGGATTTATTGAGAGGACAGAAAAGTTCCCACAGTGGGAGGAGACCCAACAGGATTGCACAAAAAAGACAAAAATTCTAAAGGCAACAAAAGAGAAAGGTCAGACTACCTACCAGGGAAGACCAATCATAATCACTCTATACTTATCTGCAGAAACACTACAAGCCAGGGTGAATGGAAATCCAATTTTTAACATTCTTAAAGGTAAGCAATTTTAGTCAAGAATTTCCTACCCCATCAAACTAAGCTTCATCAGTGATGGAGAATTAAAATTCTTGCCAGAATTCCAGTCCCTAAGATAATATGCCACCTCTAAACCAGTCCCTCAGGAGATGCTTATGGAGGTGTTAAATTCAGAGAAAAAGAAAAAGATCAGTCATACCCATCACAAAAGTACAGGCAAGCATAGAGTCAATAGAGCACACAGAACACTCACAAAAATGAAAGTACACATACATAAATACAAAAATAATAAGGAAACAAAGTAAACCCCTGAGAGTCCTATAACAGGGCTAAACTCTCATATTTTAAAATCAATTTGAATGTAAGGAACTAAATGCACCACTGAAGAGACAGTGGCAAACTGAATAAAGAAGCATGATCCAACAGTCTGCTATCTCTAGGAAACTCATCTCACTATAAAGAAGACCCACAGGCTCAAAGTTGGGGGCTGGAAAATGGTCTTTCAGTCAAATGGAAAAGAGAAGAAACCAGGAGTAGCTATTTGCACATCAGACAAAGCAGACTATAAGCCATCAAAAGTTAAAAAGGACACAGAAGAACACTACGTAATGATATAAAGGCTTAATCAACCAGAAAGAAACATCCATCTTAAACATATAAGTACCTAACAAAGGAGGACCATGTTTTATAAAACTAATAAGTAAACTAAAAGAGGACACTGACTCTCAATTATAATTGGAGACATAAATACCAACATATAGCTCTTGAAAAATCATTGAGACAAAAAACCAATAAGGAAATCCAGAATCTTAACTTGACAACTGATCAAATGGATTTAATAGACATCTACAGAACACTTCACCCAACAACTACACAGTATATATTCTACTCATCAGTACATGGAACATACATCAATATCCATCATATTTTCTGAAATAAATCAAGTGTGAATAAATGTCAAAAGATCAAAATAATATCATGCATCTTCTCAGATCACAGTGAAATAAAAATAAATATTGACACCAACAAGATATTCCCAAAATACACAAAGACATGAACAATAAGCAACATGCTGCTGATGACTTCTGGGTCAGCACTGAAATAAATACAGAGATAAAAAGATTTCTGGAGACAAATTTTAAAAAGACACATTTTCTCAGAATCTCTGAGATGCCATGAAAACAGTGTTAAGAGAAAAATTCATAGCATTGCACACACATCAAGAAAATAGAAAGATTGCAATAGCAGCCTAACATCACACTTAAGGGAGCTGGATAGACAAGATCATCTAAATTCTAACTTCAGCAGAAAAGTCAAAAACACCAAATAAAATCACAGTTGTAGAATATGGAAGACAAAAATATCATAGAAAGATCAACAAGACAAAAAGCTTGTTCTTTAAAAAGATAAGTAAGATTGATTGGCATAACTCTTGCCAGATTAACTTAAAAAAAGAGAACGTCCAAAGAAACACAATTAGAGATGCAAAAGGTAAAGTTACAACTAACCCTGACAAAATTCAAAAGACTATCAAAGATTACTATGAACAACTGTATGCAAATAATCTAGAAAACCTTAATAAAGGAAATGGAGGATTTTCTGACATCACACAACTTCCCAAGGTTGAAACAAGAAGAAACTACAACTCTAAACAGACCAATGACAATCCAGGATATTAATTCAGACATAAGAAATTTCCCCAACAACAACAACAACAACAAAAAGCCCTGGACCAGATGACTTACCAGTTGAATTCTACAAGACTTACAAGGAGGAGCTGATGCCAATCTTACTGAAAGTATTCTAGGCAATTGAGAATGAAAGACTTCTCCCTACTCATTTTATAAAGCTAACATCATACTGACACCCAAACCTAGCAAAGACCCAACAAGAAAAGAGAAGTATAGGCAAATTTTCAGGATGAACATAGACACAAAAATTCAGATCCAACAACACATCTCGGGAATCATCCATCTTGACCAGGTGGACTTCATTCTTGGGCCACAGGGTAAGTTCATCATATGCAAAACCATAAATATAATTCAAAACATTAACAGATGTAAAACCAAAAACCACATGATTATATCATTAGATGCAGAAAAAGCATTCAATAAAGCTAAGCATCCTTTCCTGATAATACCCTTGAGCATCTTGGCATACAAAGAACATTCCTCAAAAGAGTAAGAGCCATTTATGATAAACCTACAGCCAACATTTTGCTCAATAGGCAGAAGCTAGAAGCATTCCCCTAAGAACAGAAACAAGACAAAGATGCCCATTCTCACTCCTCCTGTTCAACATAGTGCTGGAAGTCCTAGTCTAAACAATCAGGTAAGAGAAGAAAATCATGGGTATCCAAATAGGAAAAGAGGAAATTAAGCTCTCTCTCTTTTTGGATGATATGAATTTTATACCTTGAAAACCCTCAGGAGTCTGTCAAAAGTTTATTTGCACTGATAAATGATTTTAATAAAGTCTCAGGGTAAAAAATCAATACACAAAAGATAGCTGCATTTATATATACTTGCAATACACAGAGAACCAAATAAAAAGCACAATCTCATTCACAATAGCCACAAAAAATGAAATACCTTGACATCTACCTAACCAGGGAAATGAAAGACGTTTACAAGAACTACAAAGCTCTGCTCAAAGAAAAGCATTCCATGCTCATGGATTGGAAGACTCAATAATGTCAAGATGTTCATCCTACCCAGGGCAATCTACAGATTCAATACAATACTCATTAAATTAACAATATCATTTTTTATAGACCTGGAAACCACAATACAGAAATTTATATGAAAACAAAAAAGGAGCACAAATAACCAAAACTTATTCTTAGCAAAAGAAACAAAGCAGGAGATATCACATTTTGTGACATTAAACTTTATTACAAGGTTACATTTACCAAACAGACTGGTATTGGTACAAGAATAGGCACATAGACCAATGGAACAGGACAGTGATTCTAGAAGCAAAAACATGTTATCTCAACTAACTCATCTTTGACAAAGTCACCAATAGCAATCACTGGGGAAGGGAGGTCATATTTAGAAAATAGTGCTGGGAAAACTGACTGACCACATGTAGAAGAATGAAACTGGACCCCTACCTATCATCATTAAAAAATCAACTCAAAATGGACCAAAGATCTAAACCTAAAACTTTCAACTGTAATAATCCTAAAAGGAAACATACTCAGTGATCTATCACAGAAACAAAGAACAGCATACCATATATTCTCACTCATAAGTGGAACTTGACCACTTATAATACTATAAGAAAGGGATTGGCAGTAGTGGGAAACTGTCAGGGGAGGAGGGTTGGGATTGGCAGTTGAGGGAAACTGCTAGGGAAGAGAGGGGCATACCTCATTAACAAGGGTACCTGCATAATCAACGTTTGTATACCTAACCTTGAATTATACCCCACATCTTTATAATAAAAAAATAAAAAATAAAAATAAAATAAAACATAGAAAGCACCCTTATGCATATTGGAGTAGGCAACGAATTCTTGACCCCAAAAGTGAATCCTATAAAAACTAAGATAAGTAGGACTTCCTCAAACTGAAAAGTTTTTGCACAGCAAAAGGAACCATCAAGTGAGTAGAGTAACAACCCACAGAATGAGAAAACATATTTGCAAGCTACGAATCTGACAAATGCCTAACATTCAGGGTCTACAAGGAACTAAACACAATGAAAGGGAAAAACAATCTCATTAAACAGTGGACAAAGGACATAAACAGGCACTTCTCAAAAGATGACATACAACAGCCAACAGACATATGAAAAATGCTCAGAGAAATGGAAATCAAAAGTACAATGAGATACCACCCAACACCAGTAAGGATTTCTGTCATTAATAAGTCAAACAACAACAGATGCAGGTGTAGGTACGGAGAAAAGGGAAAGCTTCCACAATGTTGGTGGAAGTGCAAGCTAGTTCAACTTCTGTGGAGAACAGTGTGGCAATTCCTAAAAGAACTAAAAATTGATCTTCCATATAACCTAGTGATCCCTCTCCTGAGAATATACCTCAAAGAACATAAATCACACTACAAAAAAGACACCTGCACATGTATATTTCTTGCTGCACTATTCACAATAGCAAAAACATGGAACCAATCCTGCTGCCCATTGAAAGTGGACTGGATAATGAAAATATGGAACATATACCTGATGGAGTAATACATAGCCATAAAGAAGGACATAATCATGAACTTCACAGCAACTTGGATGGAGTTGAAGACCATCATAATCAGTAAACTATGACAGAAACAGAGACCTGAATATCACGTATTCTCACTCATAAGTGATCCCTGAACACTAGTCACATCAGCACTAGGGTGGGATCAGCAGTCACTGGACACTACTAGGGGAGGGAGGGAGGCAGGATGGTAGAGGTCATGTGATAACACAAAGGGTACTTGGTTCATTACCCTCACCAGGGTAAGTGAGAGTAAGTAAGAAACCCAAACTTCACCTGCATGCTGCTTACTTATGTAGTTAATCCTCACTTGTATCACACATTCCTATAATAAATAAAAAACACAGTGATAGTGAATCTTGAGAGGTTCTGTATTTTTCAAGCAAAATTTTAGGACTCAGTATTAGATGTGTGTAGGAAGTAATAGTTAGGAAGTAAAAAGGGGAGGTTCAAGATGTTGCAGAGATTTGGCTAAACTCCTTTCTCCATGAGTAAGCTAAGAACTTGGGTCTTTTTATCCCCAGGTCAGTACCCCCTAGGGTTTTCCAACTGCTCATGACAGTTCAAGCATTTCTTGCATTTTTCCCACTATTCACACATTCCTTGTTAAATAGATATTGAAAATGTATTGTGCAAGGTACCAGGAATAAAAGATGTATCAACTATGTCTTGAGTTTTTGAAGAGTTTAAGTAAGGTAGATAAACAAGCAAACAATTACAAGATCACATGACAGAGGGTGTCCTTCAGATTTGTACACATGACTGTGGGAGGGAAAAAAGGAACTAAATGTATCCCTTTATTATAAAGGCTTTAGAAATGAAAGGATTTTTGATTACCTACATTCCAAGCTCCAGGAGAGCAAGAACTATTTTTTCTATTGAATCCTTGCTGCCTACCTATAGTATCCTACAACATGTTTCAGACTGTTAATACCCATAATACTCTAAATATTGGTATTAGTCATTTGAATTCCTTGACAATACATTCACTGGGTTAATGAGTACAACTCTGTAACCAAGAAAATTGTTCCAATTCATGGTTTAAATATATTTTAGAAATACTTAGCAAAGAATAACAAATATGGCTATTCTGATGTCCAGGTTCTTTAGTTCATCCTTAAATATTATCTTCTGGCTGGGCATGGTGGCTCAGTGTAGTCCCAGCACTTTGGGAGGCTGAGGCAAGAGGATTGCCTGAGCCTGTGGGTTTGAGACCAGCCTGGGCAACTTGGTGAGACCTCATCTCTACAACAAATCACAAAAACTAGCTGGACATGGTGGCGTGTGTCTGTATGTAGTGCAAGCTACTTGGAAGGCTGAGCGGAAGGATCACCTGAGCCCAGCAGGTCGAGACTGCAGTAGCACACTCACGGTCTGGGCGACAAGAGTGAGACTCCAAATCAAAAAAATAAAAACTTATCTTCTTTCAATCAGTTATAAAGGAAAGAGCAAAATCAAGTTCATCTTGTTCACTGTTGGAGAAACAATCCAATCACATAATCTCACTGATGAATACACAAATGGTGAACAACTGCATTGAGTGGTATTCATTCTTTCTTGAGTATAATGATAAAGATGACAAAAAAACCATTAGATTCAGGGTCAGGGGCTTTACATCTGTATTTGTCCTTGATACAAAAGTGCCAGACTCGGAATTTTCTTTCTTTTCTGCATTCTTGGGGATGTTTGTTAGATGTCTGGTGGTTTAGCAATGATAAAAGGCAAGGCAAAGATGGAACAAGGTAAAATGCAGACTTGTTAATGTCACTCCAAAGTAAGACCTGCCTTTACTATTACTCTTAACATTTCTGTGGAATAGTGTTTTCTTAAAGATAATAAAAGTTTAATATTTTTACTCTTTCCCATTGAACATATTGTTGCCCAGCATAGTTTAGATGAAAAAGAGACAGTAGATCAGTACTGACTTCATGAAAGTGCGACACACACAATAACGCAGTGTTCTCACTCTCGGTTTAATGCTCAGTTGTTGCTGTCTTGACATTATAACTAGTTTTGTTTTGTTTTGTTTTCTTAACAAGAGGCCCCCATAATTTCATTGTGCATTGAACCAGTCATCCTGAAATGGATGTACTAGTACAACACCTAGCACATAATAACTACTCAATAAGTGAATTAATTCATAAATGAAAGAAACTAACTTTTTTTCTTGGAAAATTAGTTAGGGTTTCCAAGTGGAAAAAGAAGAGAATTAGTACCAGCAAAAATTGATACAAAAGTGTAGAGGAAGAAAAAAAATATGATTCAGAGAGTGGCAGAAGGTTTAGATTATGGCTGGAGCCCAGCCTGTTGGGAGTCAGTTATGTAAAAATAGAAAAATAAGTTGATAAAAATTTTGAATGCCTTGGATGCCACTTTAAAAAGTTTAGACTTTGGTCTACAGCCTAAAAAAATTCACAGAAGTCCATTAAATAGGAAGTAGCCAAGGATCAGATAGGAATTTTAGAAGTCACTGGTAGGGGTTAGGGGTTTTTTTAATGAGTGAATTCTAGTTGAGACAACACACAGAGGTACAGGTTATGGATATCTAAGCAGGAGAGACATAGTAGGAGGAGCTGGCCACTGAGAGGAGTAAAGACATGTCTCTCCTGCGATGTAACAGAACAGCAATTTATATATTTTAAGCAAAAGCTGTGGCATTTAAAAATTCTGAAATATCTGGAATCCTTGATAATATATCAGTAAAGTCACAAAATTTCTAGGCAATAAATGTTTGGTGTTTTTTTGTGATTTTTCAAAAACCTATTATAGATGCCTTTCATGCCAAAGGATGTTTAGATACATTTTTTTTTAAATTGTATATGCTTGTGTGTGGATGTATGTGGCCAGCAAATTTTTAGTAGGCTTTTATTGAAATATAGCATACCATAGAGTAATGTGGAAATCATAAATGTGTAGCTCAATAATTTTTAAAAAATTGAACATACTCATGTAGCCAGCAATCAGACAAAGAGAAGAAAACATTACCAGCATCCCAGAACCACCACCCCCATGTCCTTTTACATTTCCTACTGTGAAGGCAACCACTAACTTCTAACCTACTTTTGAATTTTATAGACACAAAATGGTACTGTAGACATTCTTTTGTGTTAGCTTTTGGCTTTCAGCATTATAAGATTCACCTTTCTGGTTGAGTTGGACTAGAATATGTTCATTCTTATTGTCATATTATTTCATTTTGTGCATATATATACAATATATTCTCCATTTCAACTATTAGCTGAATAGCTTAGCTAATATATTACTTAGCTAATATATAAATAATGTTAACTAAATATCAAGAATAGTGCTGCTATAAACATTCTTGTATATGTATTTTGGTACGTATACATGCACATTCATTTCTATATGCTTAGAAGTGGCATTTCTAGATCATAAGATATTCATAAGTAAGTTCAACTTTAGAATATTCTGCTGAACAACTTTGAAAAGTAACTCTTTCCATTTGTGCTTGACTATTGTATCAGAGTGCCAGCTGCTCTACTTCAGAATCAACATTTAGGATCATTCTTATTTTATTATAGTTGTTCTGATGAATACGCAATTATTGTGTTTTTAATTTACATTTAAATTAGTTACTGTATAAGTTAGTTACTGATAAGTAACTACATTAAATGTCTTATGTGTCTGTTGATCTTGTAGATATCCTTTCTAAGTTTTTATTCAAATCATTTACAGTTTTGCTTGTTGATTTATGTGTTATCTGTGCTAAATACAAGTTTGTAGTTTTTTTTTAAATCAAATATATGCATCAAACATTTTCTCCTATTCTGTAGCTTGCCTTGTGACTGTTTTGGTTATTTGTACAAATTTATGTGGTATTTGTGTAATTTTGATACATGCATAGAGTGCATAATGGTTGTCAGGTTTTTCAGGATATCTGTCACCCAAATAATGTACATTGCACCCACTAACTAATTTATCATCACCCTTTCCCTCCCATCCCCTCACGCTTCCAAGTCTCCATTGTCTGTCATTCCACTCTCTAAATCCTTGTGAACACATTTTTTAAATTATCCATTTATGAGTGCGTATGTATGATGTTTGTCTTTCTGTGCCAGGGTTGTTACACTTAAGATAATGACCTCCCATTCTATCCATGCTGCAAAAAAAAAACATGATTTATTTTATTTTCTTATGGCTGAATAGTATTCCATTGTGCATATAACCACACATTCTTTATCCATTCATTTGTGGATGGACACTTAAACTGATTCCATATCTTTTCTATTATGAATGTGAACACAATTTCTTAATGCTAATAGAGTAAAATTTAGTTAAGTTTTTTATATCCTGTTTAAAAAATGTTTAGTTATGTAAAATACTCTTCTATGTTGTCTTCTAAATGTTTTGTGATTTTGCCTTCTAAATCAGGTCTACGCTGTTTCTGAAATTAATTTTTATATATGGCATGGAGTAGGCTTAAGATTTTTTTTTATATATATACAGCCTATCCAATTGATTCTCCATTTCTTATTGAAAAGACTATATTTTCTTCCACTGCAATGCTGTCATCATAAATCAGGTGATCCTATGTGTGGAGGTCTATTTCTCAATTCCTTACTCAGCTTAATAGAGAATTAGACTAATAGCAAACTGTCTTAATTCATAGAGCTTTATTATAGGTCTTTATGGTGGCAAATAGGACTTCCAGATTTGTTCTTTCTCTTCAAGATAACCTTGGCTGTCCTTGGCCTTTTGCATTTCCATACACACTTTGTGAATGAGTTTGTTTTTCCTACATACATATACAAACTTGTTGGCATTTTTATTAAAAGTGTGTAGAATAAAGAGCAATAACACTATTACAATATTAAAATATTTTAATTTACTCTGTTTTTAAAAATTATTTCAAGAATTTTTTTTTTTTTTCGTTTTTCAACATAGATCTTACATATATTTTTTTCCCCTGGGAAATTGATTTCTTAATACTATAGTAAAAATATGCATTTATTAAATTGCATTTGTTCTAATTAGTTGTTAGCATATAAAAATACAATTAGGATTTTTAATATTTACATGTCTCTGTAATAAACTATATTTGTATAGCTACAAAATATGATTCAATTTCTAGAATTAGCATAAAGACAAAGCTTAAAATATTTAACTCTGCTTACAAAAGTAAGTATAAGAGTTCTCAGCTTTGACAGGCAAAAGTAAAGCTTTGGCTGACAAAGCTTGTAAGAAGAGTAAATGCAGCGTTAACCTCATCTTTTTAAGAGAGGACTCAAGAGGTACTGTTTATAATAAATAAAAGAATAAATAGATAGTTGTGTATTTTGAGTGACTTATTTTTAATCATGAAATTGACATGTTTATGGGTCAAAAATGATTGAATATTAGTCATCTATATGAACTCAATCATCAAAAATATATAACCCCCAGAAATGTTAATAGTTGTATGTTGACTTTACGATATTTCATAGAGAAAGTTTTCAATTTTTTTGGAGTGCTAGGGAAAAAATACCCATCTGTAGGCTCAAATGTTTAAGAGTTTGGAGTACTCATCTGTGTGCAGATTTTCTTTCTCTCTCTCTTTTTTTTAATATGTGGGGTATATTTCAGGATTAGGTGCATAAGCAGTCATCATACGGGTGATGTTTGGGATTTCCAATGGTCCTCACTTTGCCTGGTTTGGGATCAAGTAAATGTTCCTCCCCCTAACCTTGGTTGTGACCCGCTACTGCCAATCCCTTTCATAAGTAATATGACAAAATGTTCAGGGTCCACTTATGAGTGAGGACATGTGATACTCAGTTCTTTGTAAATCAAAACCACACTGAGATACCACCTAACTCCAATCAGAATGCCATCATTAATAACTCAAAAAATAACAGATGCTGGAGAGGATGCAGAGAAAAGGGACTTCTACACTGTTGATGGGAGTTTAAACTAGTACAACCTCTGTGGAAAACAGCGTGGCAATTGCTACAGGATCTAAAAATGTGTACAGATTTTCAGCATTCCCTCAGTAGTGTGTATTTTTCACTTCTACCCTCCATTATACCCACCTTCTCTGTGTCCAGAAATACTTCAGATTATGGACATCATGACTTATTCCTCACGTCTCCAAGTCTGCGATTACCTGTGTCCTAATTCAGCTTTCAACATTCTTCCCTCTGCCTCCCTAAATTTACAAATGTGCTGCAACCCTTCATTTGTTGATGCTCCCATTACCTGTACTTTCATTTTAATTTAATCTCAAGTAATAAGCATGAATCCTGGTCTGCCATGTCTTTCAGTACAAAAAAATGGGCAAAGTATAAACTCACACAATTCTCCCTGCACAATCTTGAACTTAGGTAATATACAAGAATGAGAAACAGAAAATAATAGCACAGTGAATGTGATGGGACTTTAAAATACTTTTAATCTTAGGTGACATACTTAATCTTCACAGACATACTTTCTCATACATATTATAAGCAGCCTGGATTACATGATCACTGAAGTCTTTTTCAGTCTTTTATTTCTTGTGATTTTATAGTTACTTAGATATTACTATATAAAGTTGCATAAAACTATAGAGAGGTGATTCTGTAATTCCACTAGATTGTGTGTTCCTAGAAAGCAGGTGGCATTTTTACTTTTTTAAAACCTCTGTATATCTTCTTACTAGAGCAGTGTCTGTACACAGGTTTTTAACAAAATTTTTAAAAAATAAAAACAATATTCTATCATGTATAACTTTTATAATTTGTATATTGTTAATATCATTAACATTCAGTCATTGTGTGCCTTTAATTTTATGATGTTCTTTTTTTTTTTTTGAGTTGGAGTTTCACTCTGTCACCCAGACTGGAGTGTAGTGGCCACTCCCGGCCACCACAGCCTCAACGTGCTGGGCTTTGGCAATCCTTCTGCCTCAGCCTTCCGAGTAGCCGGAATTACAGGCACACGCTACCACTCCCGGCTAATTTTTTATTTATTTATTGTAGAGATGAGGTCTCGCCTGCCCAGGCGGGTCTCGAACCCGTGGGCTCAGGCAATCCACTCACCTCAGCCTCCCAAAGGCGCAGGATTACAGGCTAAGCCACTGAGCCCAGCTATGATGTTCTTTTTTGTTTTAGTTTTAATTTTTTAGTTTTTTTTTTTTTCTTTTTGTAGAGATGGATTTCACTATATTTCCCTGATTGGTCTCAAAGGTCTGCGCTCAAGTGATCTTACCTTGACCTCCCAGAGTGGTGGGGTTACAGATGTGGGCCACCATGCCCAGCTATTTTAAAGTTCTCTCTATTGTATATAAAAATACAGGGAAAAGTATATCTACTCTTAAGAAGCACATATTTTAGTTGCAAAATAACAAATACACACACACACACATACACGCACACACTCCTACATGTTAGAAAGAACAGTAAGTGTCATGTATAAGGAAAGTATGATATAAGTGAAAGAATATGGACTTTAAAGTCAGAAAAATGTGGATTATAACATGGGCAGTGTTATTTGGCTATTCTGTAATCTTGGAAATCTGTTGGGAGCAGGCCATGGAGGCCTATCAGATCCTAATAATCTAGGAAGGCCTGGGAGTTACGACATCATTCCCTCCCCACTTGTTTGGCACCTACGTCAATGGAGCCCTTGTGTTGGCAGAGTACAAATATAGTATAACCTGAGGCTTGCATGTTTAACTTTAGAATGTCATTGCTCCTGTTTTTCACTTCCCACTTTATGGTTTGGCTTTTTCAATTTATGACCTCTTCATCCCACGTTGTGATTAAACTTTGAAATGCGTCAAAGAGCTGTTGTCATGGTTGCAAATTTCCAGCCGCATTTAGAAAGTTTGTATAGAAAATAAATACATTGAGATATATTTAGGTATTAAGGACAAGTTAGTAAATATTGAAATAATAGAAGTATGTAATTTTTAGTAATAAAGTTTTAGTTTTAAATAAGTGTTTTTGGTAGTGAATAAGTTTTGTATTAATATAGTTTAGAATTATTAAATATAGGATTTTAGAATATGTTTAGGAGAATCTATTTAGGCATAGAATATTTAGAAGGTAGATATTACTAAGAGAAGTTTTAGTTTTAGGCTTTGGATTTAAAGGAGGTTTTAGGTTTCAGGAACAAGCACCTTTGGTTTTAAGATTCTGAAAAAAGGAAGCCCCTCGTGCTTGAAGGAATGTACTGAGATGTTCCAAATAGGAAGACAATGAAGGAAATTGAACAAAAGGAAACTACCAAGGGGCTTGAAAAACCAGAAGGCCTTGAAAAAGAAACTCCTTGTCCATGAAAAAAGGAACATCTGCATGAGGTGCTTTGGGAAGGGTTTCCAGGTACACATTCTTCCACACAAAGACTGCACCAAAGCCTTGGGCTAGAAACTATTGTTCTGGCCCCCAGAGACTTTATTATGAAAAAATCTGTTTCCCTGGATAATTTGAATAAGGAAGTTAAGTTTGTAAAGGATTGGAATTGTTAGAAAGATTATAATATGTATTAGTTAATTTGGGATATAAGTTCTGTTTTAAAGTTGTTTAATGAGAAGTTTTATGACTTTATATGAGTTTTTAAGTTGATAATTTTAAGGTCTTATATTAATGGATTGAGGGGACTGTTTATACTTCAAGATAACATCCTTGTTTGGAATGGCATTGTTTTGGGGTGGAGATAGACTCCGCCCTTAGAAAGAACATTAGCCAAGTACGGAGAAGAATATTTAAACTTAAGCATCATTTTACATCACAAAAAATCCATGTAATTTGTTGTAAGTGATTTGTTCTTTGTAATGATGATTTTAATTTGCTTGCAACAATAACTTGCAGAAATTCCTCCTTGCAAAAAAGAAATATAAGCTCACTGCTAACTCACAGTAAATGGTTTCTGCTCAAATCTGAACAGTTGTCCAAGGTTTTCTTTCTCTCTCTTTCTCTTTTCTCTCTCTCTCTCTCTCTCTCTCTTTCTCACAACGCCAATGCCATCTTCACCTTCGGGAATCTCTGGACTCTGCAGGAGAAGGACTCCTGCAGAAATCTTACTTGGTTTCCATGGACTTCTTTTATAAAATTGAAGATAATTTGTTGTAGAAGTGTTATGAGGATTATATTACATAATGCATGTAAACAACCTCACACATTGTAAGTACTAAGAAATTGTAACTATCATTAATATTATCACTGATTTCATTATTATTGAAATTTACTGTCATTATTATGTTTGCATACACACAGGAAAAAGTAGTACCTTTAACAAGTTGGGGAAGCTTTCTGAATGAGTTGTTCTTGAGCTGATTCTTAAAAGTTGAGAAGAAATAAACTAGGCTGAAGAAAGCAGATAATTCATCCTGGGCAGAGAAAAAGCCATGTGTGATTTGGGAGGTCATGAAAGTTCATTGCAAGCAGTTCTGTTTGGCTACAGTAAAGTAAAAGCTACATGATGAAGTCAGTCAGAAGGAAGGTAGAGAAGGGTAGAAGATGAGGGGCCCCTCTGCCTGTGCCTTCTTTTCTCCTCTGTACTTAGTGGGCAGAGGACACACCAGTGGTTTCCTGGCCTAAAAACCAAGGAGTTCTTTCATTTCAGAAAACATAAGAATTTGACCTTCTTTCCAGTCATATTTTAAAACTTTGAAAATTTTGGCTGATTAGAGAAAACAAAGTTATTAGTGAGTGTTCTCTTCTGTGTGATTTTTCCTTTAGAGTTACATGAGAGCTAATTGGGAAAAGTCTTTTCCTTGAAGTGGTATTGAATGCTCTTTCTAAGTATTGCAATGCTCCACTTGCAAACAGCACTAATTGCTAAGAATGTCTCCCTGGAAGTAGCCCATGTCTTCATTGTCCCTGTGCTTTCCATATCAGCCCGAAAATGCAGTGCTTAATTCCACCTTTTAGACAACCAATTCATTGGACTACATGTATGAGAAGTTGATTCTAGTAAATTACATCAAGGATAAAAGAATCCTGAATGTTGTCCAAACTTTACTGGTCCTCCTCCTCAGAGAGGAGTTTAAGCCTGGTTCCTTACAGGTTGCCAGGAATGAGAAAGAAGCAGGTAGGGAGCTACCTTTTTCTAACCATCTTGTTCTTGAATGATTACCAAAAAGTAGTCAAGGAAGAAGAAAAGATAAAGATTCCTTTATAAATGATGTTTCTATATATAGAATATAATTCCCAATATTCCTTCAAGGTACAGATTATCTTTATCCTACACCCAGGAATCAGGCTTCTCAACTTTTAAGAATCAGCTCAAGAACAAAATCAGATGTTCCAGGTGACACCAACAGAGAGCTGGTGGAACTAGAATTTAGACCCAGGTTTGTCTTACCCTAAAGCTGGTGTTTTATTTATGTTTTTGTTTTTTTCATGACCACAGTGCTCTCACCTTTTCTGGTTGTTACAGTTTATTGTGGTTTATCAATTCTAAGACACCACTTTTTCTACATTGTGAGTGTATTTGAGTTGGAAATACACAATGTGCTACAATTGTTATTAGTCAAAAGAGAATTCTCACTAGTTGTCATTGCCTGTGTGTGCACAAACTTGGGTCTTATTCTTGGAGGCATGGTTTGATAATTGCAATCACTGGATGTTTTCATCAAAAAATCATTTTAGGACCATTTGAATGATGATGGGCCTAGCAGTTTTTTAACAAATAATTTTTAATATGTGGTAATGAGAGACCCAAGAGATACAAAAAACTCTAAGAGAACTATTACTATATGAATTCCTACCCCACGTTCACTGTATTTGTTTGCAGTGTTTGTACTTAGAACTTTGTTAAGTATAATTTTTGTTTGTCTCATAAAATAACTGATTGCTTCCACAACTGCTTCTAGCAGTGTGTGAATGTTAAACAATAAGTCCCTCCCGGATATTCCTTTGCTTAGATAACAGTAGACTGGTGGCACCAGACAACCCCCCCCGTAGGTTCTGCGTTGTTTAACCTCCAGCATGCTTGCTAAACCTAGCTTATCTGACATTCCACCCTGCCCATTTAGCAGCTCCCCATCAATCACAGGTAGCTGATCAGACCAGACCAATCCCAAGTGCCCCTGTACCCATTAGGAGAAATTACCCAATCATGTAAAAACAAGTTTAAAGTTCTTTCCCCTCCCTCTGTAATTGTGCATAAAAACTGCTTGCCATACTGGATCTAGGCTCTCGTCCCTGAAGCCACTACCAGCTTCATACGTGAGCCCAGACTCGAGCCTGAATAAAGACCCTTGTGTTTGCATCAGAGCTGGCTCTTTGTTGTCTCTCTCGGATTTGAATTCTGGGTTTAACATTTGGAGGCCCCAGCAAGATATCCAGAGACCTCCTAGACTCCGGCCCGAAGGGTCTTAACCGGCGGGTGAGTGCACGCACACTTCTTGTAGGATATTGATATCCATTTTATAAGGTTGGAAGAAGGCTGAGCGGACGAGCTCTTGGGCCGCCGGCCAGGGGTCTTGGGAGATGTCTCTCGATCCCAGAGGGAGCCCAGGTGCTGGGAAGCACAGGCTCAAAGGGAGCCCAGGCGCTGGGAAGCGCAGGTTCTGAGGGAGCCCAGGCACTGGGAAGCGCAGACTCAGAGTGGGTCCAGGCACGAGAGGCGCGGACTCAGAAGCTCTCAGACGCATTGGCGGGCCGGAGAGAGGGGGTCGTCTGGTATGCCCCCATTCGGAGGATAGCGCTGTCCTCATATCTGAAGGTAGCCCAGCACCAAGAGGTGTGGCCTTGCCTTCAGATCGGTTTTGTCTTTGTCTCTATGACCGTAGGAAAGTGTATTTTTGTGTTGGTAGCATTTTTTTAAATTTTATCTGCTGTGTTTGTGTGTGTGTTACTGTGCACGGAAAACATGGGACAGAGACTGACTCCTCTAACTCTTGGCTGATTATTTCTCAGACGTAAAGTAAAACTGATAATCAGAATGTAATCATTTGCAAACCAAAAAAAAGGCCATCCTTCAATGTAGGATGGCCACCTGAGAGTATTTTCTCACTAAGTTTTGCTTTGCAGGTTAAGCATATTATCTTCCTGATTTCTGTTATAGCTGCCCAAATCAAGTACGTAACTGATAAACCCTCCCCCCCCTCCCCCGTGGGCCAAATCTTTTATTCCACCCAAACAGGGCCAATGGTCAGAGTCCTGGCCTCACAGGAAACAAAGCCTGGCCTGGGCAGCCAAGGTGCAGCATGGCAACCCTTGCCCCACCCACCCCTGCGAGTGGGGTGGAGCCTGCGAGCCATAGTCTGCAGCCCTGGGGGCCTGGGACACTGCTGTGCCTGGGACCTGCCCTGCTCTCGGCAGAGAGAAAACTGAGAACAAAGAGGATTAATGAGCATGAGCAAATCAGTAAAAAAAAATATAAAAACTTTCAAGGTGAGTATAAAAGCTTACAAATTCTAAATACTACTGCAAAAGAATTTCTGCTAATAACTAGTTCTGTCATTTAATTTTAAAAGTATATCCTAGACTCTTCAGCCAAAATAAGTAATGTAAGCAATATAAATAAAATATATTATAAACAATAATAAATTGCAAGCATTCAAGGCAAATTCGGCAAACAAAATAAGAAAAGTTTTCACCTCCTTTGCCCTCTCTCACCCCCCACGCCCCCATATGTACTTGGAAAGCCATTTCAATTTCAAGTTTCCACATGACTTGGTGGGTCTCTTCTCAGAGGGGTGGCTGGGACGAGGGGAGGGAATGTTTGAAAATTCTTCTTTGTTGTTTTCTTATGATAAATTTCTCTCAAGTTGTATCTGACCTGGGACTGTGTCAACCTTCTTTCCAGAAAAAGATGAAAGGATCATATAAATAAATCCTGCTAGCTAACTAAAAAAAAAAAAAAAAAAATTTTAATAAACAGGCTAACTAGGGTGATTATTGGGTGCCTTTTGTATAGCTTTGAATTTCCCTAATAGTTCCATGTTGGATACTATCTAAGCCCTTCCATTGCATATGCACTTATTGCTTTGGTTAAAGCTCTGAAATTAAAATATATATATATATTTTAAAAAAGATTGTTAATATAAAGTATGTTTTTAATAAAAATATAAATAATTATATAAAAATATTATATAATGCATTTTTGTTCTATAATAGAATGGCTGGTTACAGAAAGCATAGAACAAAAATAGAAAGTTAAAGCATGTCAAAGAATGGTATGAGTTCATCAAACATGTTAGGTAAAAGTTAATGAAAACAAATGAAAGAAATTCTGTAAACACTTGAGGCTAAAAAAGGGCTCCACATAGTCTGCGTTGGGGGTATGCCAACCTATTAATTGCTAAGAGGTGTCTGTCACTTTGAATCTGCTAAAAAGCTGTTAAGTTATTGTGCTTTGTTTAATGGGACATGTGGTCTTTTAAAAACTTAATTGGCGCATATTTCTCGATGTCATCTTGTCTCCTCTTATTCATGTGGTGTTTTCTCCCAACACATTGGGCTGTTAAAATTTCTGCCCTTTGTTGTTAAGATTGTAAAAAAAAAAAAAAAATTGTCTGCTGCATATAAAAAATGTTACCGGTTATCTTAAATTCTATCTGGGACCACTCCCCCTCCCTTCCTTAGCCTGTGTTCTCCTTCGTAAATTCTGAAAGGGGAGGGGCATGGCCCAGTGCAGCACTCTGTATGCCATCCACCCAGAAAATCCTTGGGTCTATATAAATGTAACTGGGGTCCAAATTAATTTCTTAATTAATACTGA
>NW_007250052.1:143004-144091 GCF_000164805.1 Carlito syrichta
GGGGCATACAGGCAAACTTAAAAGAATTTGGAAGTCTTGCCTTAAAGCAACATATGCAAGACTTAAGTTCAGTCCTAAATGCCATCCATTGTTAAGATAAAATCCAATTAGTGCACACCCCCCCTCTTTGTTACAAAAGAGCAAAGTTTTTTGTTGTTGTTGTTGTTGTTTTTGGGGGGTTTTTTTCTTCTTTTTCATTCTTCTTTTTTTCTTTTCAAAATCGTTAAACTGTAATTTTGGCTTAAAAGATTTTTTTTTTTTTTTTTTTATGAAATGGCCAGTCTCTAGGCCATTTGGCCTTTCTTAAACAAAACCCGCCTGACGCCAGGCGGGCCTTTAAAGTTGCAACTTGCCTTTCAAAGGGAAATACCTCTAGCTGCTATCAACCTTTCCTTCTTGCCACTGGGCTAGTGGCAGCCCAGGTGAGGCCAACTGCTGATCCTGAACCAGTTACATGTTTCTGTGTTTATTCACTCAATCATAAAAGAAATGTATTTAAGCATTTGCCACATCCTGCCACAGGATGAGTGGAGAATAACCTGGGTTTCATTCTCTAGCATATCAATTATTATAAAAGTATGTCACACCTATTATAAAAACAAAGGAAACTGTTGTCTCTTGCCAATGCTTACCTGTTTTAAATTCTCAATTTAAGCTATAACCTAACTACATGTCTCTAATGTTTTCAATATAATAATATAATAATTCTACTTTTAATAATTACCAGGCTTCTTGCTTAATATCTACCTTTAAGTCTCTAAGTACAGAAAGCCCTTATCAGGATGGATGATGGCTGCAAAGGTTAATGCCTGGAGGAACTAACCCTAGTCATGCGACTAGGCGCCTGTCAGCACCTGTTTGCCCCTTCAATGAAACGGAAAAGGACTGGTGGCTCTTCCAGCAACATACTGGTTTCCTGAAATGAAGAGACTGTGCTTATAACTCTAAGGTGGACTATCCTGTGCCTGGTAAAAGAATATATTAGTGACTGGGGTTTTTAATGACTATACACTTGCCACAGCTAGGTGTCATTCCAATGGATAGGTGCCTCCAGTACTGTCCATCAAGTACGGCGTCCAGCAGATGA
>NW_007250052.1:145102-190384 GCF_000164805.1 Carlito syrichta
CGTTCCTGTTTCCCATAAAACGGTGGTTTCGGCTTACAAATTAAATATAATTTAAATTCAGGTCACATTTGAGATCCTTTTATATGGCACAAGCTTCTTTATACAATTTAACAGTATATTTGTAAAATTAGTATATACTTATATGGAGCTGGTTCAAGCTTTTCAATAATAAAGTTGTCAAAAATGACTCAGCACAAAGTTTGGGCCACACTCCTGAGAGCCCAGCACATACTTTAGACTAGGCTGCATTCTTTTAGGCCAGCCTTAACTGCAATTAATGTAAGGTTTCAATTATTATAAAATAGGTCATGCTAACGTCAAAGAATCATGTTAGTTCAAGCATAACCAATCATAATATTTTAAGGTTTAATAAGATACAGTTAATTTTACAAATTTCATTGTCTCTATTTCCTACTGTTGTAATTTTAGAGAACAAGAGCAACAATTCAATTGGTTTAAAGCATGATGTAACCGCACCCCCTGGTTTACTACATTAATTTTCACCGTAGTTGGCCCTTTAGTTGTTTTAATTCCCCTACTTATTTTCGGGCCTTGCATCATCAACAAACATGTAGCTTTTGTTAAAAATCAAGTCAGCACTGTTCAACTCATGGTACTTGAGCACCAGTGCCAACCGCTTGGTACTCACCCTTGTCTCAACTCTCCTACCCATTTTCGGAATGGCCTTAAAAAACCTATGTAGACCCATGATTGGGTCTTATCTTTAGGTTCCTCTGAGAGGGAGGAATGAGAGACCCAAGAGATTCAAAAAACTCTAAGAGAACTATTACTATATGAATTCCTACCCCACGTTCACTGTATTTGTTTGCAGTGCTTGTACTTAGAACTTTGTTAAGTATAATTTTTGTTTGTCTCATAAAATAACTGATTGCTTCCACAACTGCTTCTAGCAGTGTGTGAATGTTAAACAATAAGCCCCTCCCGGATATTCCTTTGCTTAGATAACAGTAGACTGGTGGCACCAGCCACCATCCCCCCCCATAGGTTCTGCGTTGTTTAACCTCCGGCCTGCTTGGTAAACCTAGCTTATCTGACATTCCACCCTGCCCATTTAGCAGCTCCCCATCAATCACAGGTAGCTGAGCGGACCAGACCAATCCCAAGTGCCCCCGTACCCATTAGGAGAAATTACCCAATCATGTAAAAACAAGTTTAAAGTTCTTTCTCCTCCCTCTGTAATTGTGCATAAAAACTGCTTGCCATACTGGATCTAGGCTCTCATCCCTGAAGCCACTACCAGCTTCATACGTGAGCCCAGACTCGAGCCTGAATAAAGACCCTTGTGTGTTTGCATCAGAGCTGGCTCTTTGTTGTCTCTCTCGGATTTGAATTCTGGGTTTAACAGTAAGATCAAGAAAGTATCATCACTAAAATATATAGAACAAGAGTCTGAAGCTTGGAAGAAAATCTCAAAGAAAATAGAGCACTTTTCAGAAATGCTGCATCACTAATGCTCTTAATGGTACAAGGAAGAAAATTGTACAGAAAAGCACCAGCTAGAAGACTCTTAGACCAAAATTACTCAGAATAGTCACACTAGTTTTGATTATATTGTTATTACATTTATATTATATTGTATTACTTTTACTTATATTTTCTTTTTATGTAAGCTTGATATATGATAAAAACACATATATTCAAAATGTCCTCTTTAATCTGGAATTCATTTTTGAATGTATCCTCTTCCTTCAGCCAGATCTGAGTTTCAAAGAGCATGACTTGGTCATGACAAGACAAGCCATCATGGGTTTTTTGGTTTTTTTTTTTTTTAGATTATATCATCTTCCAAGTATTGTATTATAGTACATATTATATTCTTTAATCCTAACAAGCTGGATAAGTAGTTCTTATTATTTTCTCTATCTTACAGATAAGAAAATGGGGCTGAAAGAGGTTAAATAATTTGCCCAAACTCATGCTCCTTGGGGGAGAATTAGGGTTTTAACCAGGGTGGTCAGATTTTGTCATCTTGCCATGAAATATCGTATTGCATTACTTTTCAAATATTTTCTGCATATCACACCAGAGGTCCTGTACTCTGCAGAGCATATGGTGAGTATTAGTCAACATTAGTCAGTACGGTATTTACCAAATTAGTAAGACATTTTAATTTTGACCACTGAAGGAATGAGAGGGCAGGAATGCCCAAAGAAGCAGCAACTTGCTAAAGACTTCCAGGTTTTCTTGGCATAGCACAGTGGGTCAGGAAGACTTTGTAGTTAAATATACCTGGGTTTGAATCTCAAAACCACTCACTAAATGCAAGAATTTGGGGAAGTTACTTAATCTCTTAGAATCTCATTTTCATGTAAACGGAGGGTGATAATTTCCAACCTCCTGAGCTTTTGGTAGCCTTAATGGAAACAATGAATGGCTCAAGGGCACCCATGGAAAGAGGCTTCTTTTTTCCCATGTCATGGGGTTACTGTAGGGATGAATATAATAGTCTAATTTTACTCTCAAGCCTTTTCTTCACCAAAGTTATACTAAGAAAAATTACTTTCTATTTGGGTAACACATACAACCTTTTATTGATTCAACACATAGGCATTGAGCACAGTGACATGTCAGAATATGTGCTGGCATCAATGTAAAAAGATAAAAACAAAAACAAAAAACACAAGCGTTTCAGCATCAGGACATCTGCATGAGCCCAGACTCCATCAGGTGTTATCAACCTAGACAATCAGCTGATCTTTTTCAACTTACTGTTAGGTTAGAATCACAGAGGTGCCTCCAAAAATGTTTCGTCAAACCCACAGGGGTAAGGGGCTGTCTGTAATCTGGTGCTATGTGAAAGATGCAAAGAATTGCACAGAAGTTAAATTGAAAAATATAGTTGATTTAGAAGGTAAAATTGAGAGAGAGAGAGAACAAGAGAGAGAGATTCATCTCCCCAAATTAGGGGAGGAGGCCAAAGCTAAGAAAAACTAGTGTTCATAGCTCAAAGAACACATGGACTGGCCAGTGCTTAACAAAACAATGGCAAATGGCTGCTTGAAGTTGAATGCTTTGATGGAGTACAAGGTTTTTAAGGTGACTGGATAGTGGTCTTTTCCATGTCATCATGAAGGGGACAGAGGTAAGCACAGGTACTGACGTCAGGAGATGGATGGCAGGCAGATGGGTAGGTTATTCACACGATTGCTTCCATGTTGATGGGATCTGTCATGAATGTCTGAAGGGGGTGATTAGATTAACTTATTTACAAAGTAAGATATTGATAATTGTAAGCAATTATCAATAGCTACCTCTGAGAAACCAGTTCTGTCCTTGACAAGTGATTAGAGAGCAAGTTAAAGTGAACTGCTAGAAAAACATGTCAGAACTAGGCAGTGTTAAAATGGCTGCTCACTGAGTATTGACTTACGTCCTTTCACTTACCTTGTTTGTAGAACATGAATAATTGTATCTTCTTCCCAGGGCACCTGTGAGATATAATGAAAATAAAGGTATTTTGTACTAAAAAGGAATTAATGTAAAAGCTGTTTCCTCTGACCTTGATAGCTTTGAGTAGAATTAGTTTTAAAACAACCAACAAACTGAAAGGGTGCTGGTAAATGCTTAACCACAGACTTTCTGTGGGGGTGGGGGGGGTGGAATCCCTGGTTCTAGCATTCGATGACTTACATGGTGTGAATCCTTCAGGTAATTCCAGCCCAACACTGACACACTGACAGTTATTTCTCTTACTCTACCTAACAGCGTGCAGGCTCACTAGGAGAGAGATTAGAGTCATCAGGAAGACTGTTTCAGATTCTCTCTCTCTCTCTCATGTGTACACACACACACACACACACACACACACACATGAATTTCAGAAAAGAAAGTTTACTTTTTCCTTTATATTCTATTTCCAGAAAACAAAAATAACGGTCTGAGATTTAGCTCTAAGGAATTATGGGGTAGTGTTTCAGTAGATGATTAGGCATGTTCATGTAATTTTTACCTTAGTTCTTATTTCTTGATTGATATAAGTAATTTCAAATTCCTGGTACCTTCTTTTTCTGTTCCTGTGCTAGAGGACAAGCCCAGATGGCAACTAGTCCCCAACTTTACCTTTTAGGTAACACTGCTTTAAGAAGATACAAAAGTTAAATTCATTACTCAAACTCACTTGCTGATGATAAAAGGATTATCATTGCACCTGCTCATATCAGCCAATGTTGGTTAGGACGAGGTGCAGAAGCGTTTTAAAGAGTTACTTCTACACAGCAAAACTTGTAGCTCTGAGTGTTACACAGGAATGGGATGGGTTCCAGGATCAGGCATTAGATGAGTTGCCCCCAGCATGCTGCCAGCGTTTGCTTCCCTTTCCTGTCTATGCTCTATCATTTAGATGTCAGACAGGTTAAATCTAAAGGAGAGAAGAGTGGAAATGTTCAGGGTGGTGAAAGAAGCAGGAAAGCAACTAAGGACCCAGACACAGCCAGTAGGTCTGAAGTATTAAGTATCATTTTGGTTAGGTGGTAGAATTCATGTCATCTTTTGAAATAGTAGTTTTCAATTCTGGCTACACATTAAAATTACCAGGAAGAGGTTTTGAAAATGCATTTGTGTGCAACTGAGTTGATTGTTCTAAGATGGGGCCTGGGTGTCTTTAATTTTTGAAGTTTCCCAGATATTTCTAATATATAGGCAGTTTTGAGAATAACTGACATACATCAAACCCATAATTAAATGCTCTACCTGACTCAGGGCCTTAATGATCAGATAGCGCTAGCACCATCTAAGGATCTAGATAAACCATAGATACTGGATTCAATAGATCTGAGGTAGGAAAATCTGCATTACCAATATCCCAGGTGATATTACAATGCAGATAAAATTCTAGTATGAGGGCCTTAATTGTTTATTACCCCAGAGGGAGTTAATGTAGGAGTCCCTCAACTGTTTTTGATAGCTCATTTTGGCCATCCAGTCATAGAGAAAGACTAAAGTAGGAGCATTTGGGAAATTGTCTTGGGCTTTCAGTTATTTCAGTGCTCAGTTACCTACAGGAGTGATTCAGCACTTCTGAGTTAGCTAGGTGCACAGTGGTTTCACCTCTCCAAGGAAGTCATGTGCTAGTCCCATCCCATGGCAATGTGAAGGTCCAGAGCATTCTTACTCCAGGACAGGGCATGTCTTTGTTTGCTAGAACCATCTGACTTTTTCACTGTGCTACTCTAGGTGAGGTATTGTCCCAACTTCCAGGTTGAGGTCAGGCTATTTGGCTACCAATTGCTCTTCTCCTCTGTTAATTTGCCTTCTTCAAGAAAAAAAAAAAAACTATTTTATTTCTCCCCAAAGAGTCCCACATTCCTTTACTTAGGGAAGCTTTTTTTCCTTTATTCTGACATATATCTCCACTTCTAGAGGAGAATCAACCTCAAGTAGTGTCATCAGATGTTAATTTTAGGGTTTTTGTTCTATTAGTTATTACCATTTTATTTATAGGTGACCTGCAGGTATCCAACCTAAACATGAGGGATAGATGATGGTTTGTGGAACCAGTCATGACAGAAATTCAAGTTCATCAGCATTAGCTCAGCCACCCCAAAGAGTGAAGCATATCTTTTTAAAATTTGGTCACCATTATTAGAACAAATAACAGATCATCACAAGCCCAGAGGCTTAAAACAACACAAACGTATTGACTTACATTTTTGGATATCAGAAGTCTGAAATGAGTTTTACTGGGTTAAAGTTTGAGTTCTCAGGAGGGTCAAGTTTTTTCTGGAAGATCTAGGAGAGATTCAGTATACTTGCTTTTTCCAGCTTCTACAGGCCACCAGCATTTCTTAACTCATGACTTCTTGCACCATTTTCAAAACCAGCAGCTCTGCATCACTCTGACCCTTCTTCCACTGGCACAGCTCTCTTTATAATCAGCCTTGAAAGGATCTTTGTTTTTAAGAATACAAGTGACCAAAGTGGGCACACTTGGATAATCAAAGCTACTCTTTTCCAACTAACGGTCTTTAACCATAGTCACTTCTGCAAAGTCACCTTTGCCATGTCAAGTAACATATCACAGTTTCCGGGATTCAGGTGTGAATATCTTTGGGGACTCATTTTTCTGCCTAACAAATGACTGACATTTGTGCTTTTTGTTAATTATTTTGTTCCCTCAACAACGCCATTATGTAGAGACTCTTATCTGGATTTTTCAGATGAGGAAACTGGCTCAGAGAAATAAATGTGCTAAAGGTGACCTAGAATGAGAGAGTCAAAGTTGGGGTTTTACCTGAAGTCCTATAATTCCCAAGTCTATGTTCTTATTCACATCCTTCTGCTCTCTTCTTTGTCAAGGATTTAGTAAACCAATTCCCTGATGTAAGAGAGTTTCCATGACAACCATTAGGTTGCTGTGGGTTGGTAGTGGTGGCAATGGTGCTTTATCCAGAGATATATGTAGTGATCTAGAGTTGATGCTGAAAATAAAAATTGCTCTGGATGGCATGTTCTGTCAGTGGTGACTCCCTGCAATAATGAGAAAAACCCACCAAGAATATTTCTATACTTTAACAAGGCTGATTCTACCAAGATTTGCCTACCACTGTCACATACAGGATTCTTAAAACTTAAACATAAATCAGTGAAAATTCAATTAATGCTCCCCATCATAGCTGAGTTAGAACTCAGAGTTATCTTTTAGAGCAAGAAAAATGTAAATTCTGTTTTAATCTCTGCCAAACTTATTATCATCTTGGGGAGAGAGGGAAAGCTCACAAAGACCATGCCTCATAAAATCATTTCCTGACAAAATAACTCAAATACTCCTTAAGAAAATAGGTTAACTCAGTTTCCATAGGAATGGTTTCTAATGCCAAAATTCTACAACTGACAACAAAAAATGAAAATGACAGGGAGACCAAAATGAGTATATCTATAGTGACTGCTGTAGGGACTGTTTGTTTTATTATCACTTTCTGTTTTAATGGTTTCTTTACATGTCAGACATCACCCCCTATTATATTTTGAAGACAGGAACTAACTTATTCAGTTTGTAGCTACAACATTTAGCAGAGTGTCTAACAGGAAGCAAATGATTCATCGATGTTGTAGGTTACCTAGTAGAGTGGTTCATTACCTGGTAGAATGGTCACATTACCTACTAGACTGGTTCTCAAAAGCAATATGCAGACTGATAGCCCTAGAGTCACCTGAGGAGAACTAAAGAGTATAACTTTCTTTTGTTTATCATAGAGATTCTCAAGTAAAAGATCTGTGATGGGACTGAGATACTTGTATTACTTTAAAGCTATTCAGGGGCTTCTGATATGCACCCAGATTTTAGATCCATGACCTAGTCTTGAGTACAAATTTATAGGCAACATGCTAGACTCATACTTACCAAAATCCAAGCTCCAATTAATATTCCCTATGAAAAGCATAGAAAAAAGTCTTCCACTAATTATGGGCTTATTATGTGGTCAAAACTGGACCAGAGGCCATCAAGGATATAAGAATGATAGCCCTATTTCTACAAAATACAAAGTTGTATTAGAAAGACTCAGATATGTCTGGGATAACTTGGGGGACTGGTGGGCAGCTGAAGAGGCTTCTGACAACAACTTGTGTTAAAGGAGTATTGATTTGCTTCAAGAACAATGGAAAAGTGTAGCAGGAAAGAAAAATTGGTACTGGTTACTCTTGAGCATGGCACTCTCTGCCAGACACAGGTCAGCACACCGGGCATCAGTGATCTTGGTGTGGACGCTGGGGCATGAACAGCAACATGAGCACCATCTGCAGTTTTGACTATTGGGCTTCTAGCAGGATATGGTTCTTTCTAGCAAGGATATGGTTCTGGCTTTTGGTATTGAAATGACCGGAATGTGAACACAAAGCCAGAGCAGAAACTGGGGGAAGCCAGAGAAACAAAACATTTGGTGTCCAAGAGAACTAATTTATGAAGCTCATAAGAGACAAACTCCTAATAATTCTCAAGTACCTGGAACCAGAAAAATATTGTCCTGTTATTATATTCCTATTCTTGCACATAGTAGAATGTAGTATGGCCTGGAAAACACTGGTTATAATAAAACATTGAGAATAACAAATTATTATAAATAAAAGAATAGGTTTTGGGCAAGTTGGTGACAGAATCGATGGGAGTGTGAGAGTCTCTGCATGGACGAGTGTCAAAAGGACAAATCTGTGTGTGTGGGTGTGTGCGAGTGGGTGAGTGAATGTCTATCTGAGGGGAGATTTGGGATCAAGCACCCAGGGATCCCTTTAGGAGGTAGCTGAAACTTACCACTGCCCTGAGATGGGTGTCCCTAGTACAAGATCATTCACCATCCTCAGGGCATCTCTTGGGAGAAGACAGCAGAGATCAGCTGCCCTGTGGCACCTGGCACCTGACCCACAGCACCACCTGCAATGTGTGCCAGGCCCTGGAGGAACCCTGTAGAAGGTGCGGGAAGGAAATCTGGAGTTAAGCCCTGCTGTGCCTCCAGAGAGGAGACACAGACCACAGCCATTTTCACTGGACCACTGCCATTTTCTCTGTCCCGGGATGGGGCAGACCTGCTTTGATCTGCCCAACTTTGATCAGTCTCCAACCTGAGACTGAAAGGTGATCTCCACATCCCTCTGGAATCAACCATTGCTGGCCTAGAAAGGATACTTCAGGAAGGATGCAAGAAAGACAGATGCCCCATCCCTATGCTGGACAAGGCACAGACACATCTGATCTCAGTGGGAGATCTGGCAGCAACAGGAGCCTTGGATGAGTTGGGGTGTGTCCAGATCTGATTCACCCTTCTCCCACAGCAGTTCATGGGACATCTAACCCACGTTGAGAGTAGTGCCTATTTACCTGTGCTGACAGCAGAGGGGAAGGTCTGGAGACCAGCTTCCACTCCCTATTGCCCTGGCACCCGCCAGTAACAAAAACGAAAAAGGAAAGAAACATGAAGTTCCAGAAATGACCACAAGAGGGAACTAATTTCCCCTCCCCTCCTCATCTTTCCATACATATCTTTCTGTATGTTTTCTGACTTGATTTGCTACTTTTTCTCCCTCTTTATTTTGTTTTTGTTGTTGTTGTTGTTTGTTGTTGTTTATGTATGGATATTTTTGAGGGTGAGTGCATCTTTGTTTTTTTTGGTTATTTGTTTTTGTTTGTTTGTGTATCTGTTAGCTTGCTTGCCTGTTTCTCTTCTTCCCCTTCTTTCTCCTCATCTACCTTTCTTCTCCCTTCTTTCTTTCTCTGTTGTCTTTCTTCCTCTTATCTCATTTTGATTTTGGGGGTCATGCATGTGCTCCCACTACATGGACATACTGTAAAGTGACTGGAAGTGGTTTCCAGGGGACTCACAACCCAGTGAGTGGATACTGCAATCTACAGGTAGCTTCTGAACCATAGTTTCCCCTAATTATGCCCTAATCAAATCTCAAAGCTGAGAAAAGACTGTTCAGTCCCCCACACCCAGCCTGACCTCAAAATTGAACAAATCTAGAGGCTCCACCTAAGAAAGAATAGCAGATTGAACAAACAGAAGTGAAAGTTATTCCCCCTCTCACTAGGCAATGGAATTGAAAATGGGGGGAAATTCATCACAAGTGAAGAAGAATCAATGGAAGAATGCAGATATCCCCCAGACCCTTAGAAAAACAGTGCCTGAAAACACAGACTTTGGAATGCAAACAATGAAGAGCCCCCAGAATGACTAGTCTAAGACCACAAATCCAGACATCAAGGTATTGATGGAGATGTTGAAAAAAAAATCATGAAAGGTAAGAAGAAAGAATGAAAGAATTGATAACAGTGTTTATAGCAATAAAGAACACAATGAATCAAATAAATAACAAACTGACAAGCATGGAAAGCAGAATTAACCAAGCATAAGAAAAAACTCAGAGCTTGAAGACAAAACTATAGAACAAACCCAATCTGTTAAAAACATAGAAAGGAAGCTTAAAAAGATGAAACAAAGTATTCAAGAGATTTGTGATTATATTAAGAGACCAAGCTTAGGCCTAATCAGTATCTGTGAAGCAGAAAAGGAGACTGAAAGAACCCTGGAATAAATATTCCAAGATATCTTTCAAGAAAACTTATCACATCTCATCAGAGACATGACCATCCAAACACAAGAGATGCAAAGAACCACTGCAAGGCATCAAATGAAAAGATCAACTCCTAGACACATAGAAATTTGCATATGCAAAGTAGGTATAAAAGAAAAGATTCTAAAGACAATGTGAAAGGTCAGACTGCCTACCGGGGTAGACCAATTAGAATAGCAACAGATTGATCTACAGAAGCACTGCAGGCTAGAAGAGGTTGGAGTCCAATCTTCAAAGTTCTTAAAGATAAACAATTCCAACAAAGAATTTCCTACCTAGCTAAGCTAAACTTTATCAGTGATGGAGAATCAAAATCTTTCCCAAACATTCAATCTCTAATGCTATGCTATGCTTACGCTATGTCCAGATTAGCTCTCAATAGATGCTTTAAAAAGTATTATGCACAGAAGAAAGAAAAGATAGACCACACTCTTTCCAAGAGTGCAGGAAAACAGAATCAACACAGCATGCACCCTGACTGTAAAACTGAAAACACATGCATACATCAACACAAAAATCAAAGAAAAACCAACCGATAAACAAACAAATGGCAGCAAGAACAACAACTTTATAAGAGCCTCATGACAGGGATAAATTCTCACATCTCAATAATCAGTCTGAATATGAACAAACTAAATACACCAGTGAAAAGACATAGAATGACAAACTGGTTAAAAACCACACGCCAACAACATGCTGCCTCCAGGAAACACAGCTTACTAAAAGGTCACTCACAGACTGAAAGCTAGAGGATGGAAAATAAATTGTAAATTGTCAAGCAAATGAAACACAAATGAAGACAGGAATCACAATCTTAATATCAGACAAAACAATGTTTAAGTTATAAAAATTCAAAAAGATAGAGAAGGACACTGCATAATGATCAAAGTTTCAATTCAACAACAAGAAATTTCCATCCTAAACATATATGCACCCAACATAGGATGGCCAGCTTTTATAAAGCAGCTAGTAAGTAAACTAAAAAAAGATATTGACTCTAACACTATCATAGCTGGGGACTTAAATACCCCCATTAACTACCCTAAATAGATCATCAAAGCAAAAAATCAACAAGAAGATCTGGAAACTCAACTTGACCCTTGACCAAATGGACTTAAGAGATACCTACAGAACACTCCACCCAACAACCACAGAATATACATTCTACTCATCAATACATGGAACATACTCCAAGATTGACCACATCCTCAGTCATAAATCAAGCATAAAGAAATCTCATTAGATCAAAATACTGCCACACATCTCAGACTACAGCAAAATAAAAAAAGATAACAACCAACAAAATTCACCCAAAGCCCACAAAGACCAAGGACACTAAACAACATGTTGCTGAAAACCTCCTGGGTCAACACAGAAAACAAAACAGCAATAAAAAGATTTCTGGGAACATACGAAAATAAAGACACATCTTACAAAACCTCTTGGATGCTATGAAAACACATACTAAGTGAGAAATTTATATCTCTACAAACCCACTCAAGAAAACAGAAAGAACACAAGCTAACAGCTTAACAATCACCTAAAGGAACTGGAAAAACAAGACCACAAAAACCTTAACTTCAGAAGAATCCAGATCACAAAAGTAAAAACCCAAATATAGGACAGAGAAGAAAAAATATCAAGATAAAATCACAAAACAAAAAACTGGTTCTTTGAAAGGAGAAACAAGATTGATGGACACCTGGCCAGGTGGACCAAGAAAAAGAGAAAAAAGGTCCAAATAAACACAATCAGAAATGCAAAAGATCAAGTCACGTTGGACCCCAAAGAAATACAAAAATTATTAGATATTACTATGCAAACGTGTATGTAAACAAACATGAAAACCTGAATGAAATGGAGGAATTACTGACATCACACAGGCATCCATGGTTGAAACAAGAAGAAATTGGGGCCCTAAATAGACAAATAACAATAACAATTCAGAAATTGATTCCAGTATAAGAAAACTAACTACAAAAAAAGCCATAGACCAGATGACTTTCCAAGGTATTCTGCCAAACATATAAGGAGGAGATGATATTAATCCTATTGAAAGTATTTTAGGCAATCAAGAAAGACAGAACTCTCCACAAATCATTTTATTAAGCTAACATCACATTGATACTCAAGCCATGCAAATATCCAACAAAGAAAGGGGACTACAGACCAATATCTGTGATGAATATAGATGCAAACATTCTCCACAAGATCCTAGCAAATCAGATCCAACCATGACCAAGTAGACTTTATCCCTAGGATGTAGGGCCGATTCAACATTTGAAAGATAATAAATGTAATTAAATACATCAACAGGTGAAAACACAAGATTATAACACTTGAAGCAGAAAAAGCTATTGATAAAATACAGTATCCCTTCTTGGAAAAAATCCCTAAACACCTAGGCACAGATGGAACATACCTCAAAAAAGTAAGAGCCATTTATGATAAACCCACAGCCAACATATTGATATTGGACAGAAACTGGTAGCATTTTCCCTTAAAACCGGAACAAGACAAGGCTGCCCGCTCTCACCCCTCCTGTTCAACATAGTATTGGAAGTCCTAGCTAAAGCAATCAGACAAGAGAAATCAGGGATATCCAAATAGGAAAGGAAGAGGTTAAGTTATTCCTCTTTGATGATGATATGATTCTATATCTTGAAAATCCAAGATAATCTGTCAACAGCTTCCTTACACTGATAAAGGACTTTGGCAAAGTGCCAGGATACAAAGTAAATGTGGAAAAGACTGTCACATTCTTATACAGCAACAACAAAAAGGCAGATAATCAAAGAAAAAGCACAATCCAATTCACAATAGCCACACACACACACAAGAAATACCTCAGCATCTTCCTCACCAGAGAAATGAAAGACCTGTACAAGGAAAACTAAAAAACACTGCTCAAAGAAATCAAAGAAGACACAAACAAATGGAAAAAATATTCCATGCTCATGGATAGGAAGAACAAATATCGTTAAGATGTTCATTCAACCAAAGGCAATATACAGATTTAACACTATCCCTATTAAATTACTGACATCATTCTTCTCAGACCAGGAAACAACAATATAGGAATTCATATGGAAACATAAAACCACCATAAATAGCCAAAACAATCCTCAGCAAAAGAAACAAAGTGGGAGGTATCACACTTCCAGACTTCATTTAAACTTTACTATAAGGCAACAATAATCAAAACATCCTGGTATTGGTACAAGAACATGGATACAGACCAAATGAACAGTATTGATTTTTCAGAAGCAAAACCTCAACCAACTCATTTTCAACAAATCTTCCACCAACAATCACTAGAGAGAGGAAAATCTATTCAGTGAATGGTGCTGGGAAAACTGGCTGACTACATGCAGAAGTATGAAACAGGATCCCTACCTGTCACCATACCAAAAAAAAAAAAAAAATCAACTCTAAATGTATCAGAGACCAAAAGGTAAAATCTAAAACTTTAAGAATCTTAGAAAATGCAGGAGACATCCTTATGTAAATTGGAATAGGCAATCAATTTCTGATGAACACCCCAAAAGTCCATGCCATAAGAGATAAGATAGAAAAGTGGGACCTCATCAAAATGATAAGCTTCTGCAAAGCAAAAGAAATCATCAATAGAGTGGGAGACAGCCCACAGAATGGTAAAAAATGTTTGCCAACTGTATATCTGACAAAGGCCTAACATCCAGGATCTACAAGGCATTCAAATATGCTGAAAGGAAAAACAAACAAAAAAACAAAAAAGCAGCCCATTAAAAATGGACAAAAGATATGAATAGACACTTCTCAAAAGAAGACATGAACAGCCAACAGTCACATGAAAAAATGTTCAGCCTCACTAATTATCACATAAATCAAATAAAAAACACATTGAGATACTACCTCATGCCTGTCGGGATGGCCATCACCAGTAACTCAAAAGACAAGAGGTTCTGGAGGAGATGTGGGGGGGGGGAGGTGGAGGGGTGGAGGAATGCTTCTGCACTGTTGGAGGGAGTGTCAACTACTGCAACCCCTGTGGAAAACAGTGTTGCAATTCTTAAAAGATCTGAAAATCAACCATCCATATGACCCTGCAATCCCCCTTCTGGGGATATACCCAGAGGAACTCAAATCATTTTGGGAAAAAGATACCTGTGCTTGCATGTTTATTGCAGTATTATTCACAATAGCAAAAGCATGGAACCAACACTGTTGCCCTTCAAAAGTGGACTGGATAAAAACAATTTGGCACATATACATGATGGAGTATTACACAAGGAAAAAGATTATGGACTTTGCAGCAACTTGGATGGATTTAGAATCTATGGACTTCCAGCAAGATGGCAACGGGGCAGCCTGGTCTATGAGACCCTTTGCAAAGGAGAACGCAGAGGGTCTCTGACTCTCTCCTCGGGGGCTGCAGATCCCATCGTTGTCAGCCTGCTCTTCACACGGAGCTCGGCTGTTGCCACCACTGGGACATCGCAGCAGTCTGGACAACCACTTCAGCCACAGACGCATCAGCCGCCAGTGCCGGCACTGCCACAGCCTCCATGGCAGCCATAGTGCATCACGCCACCCATACCTGTGGCAATCTATGACTTCAGTCCTTGAAGCTCCTGCAGGCAAGATCTGCTGGGATCGCTACCACCTCTGCTGCCACCGAGACATCCTGCCGACCATGGGTCTCCTCCTGTGTGCCCAGAGTCAGGCTCCCATCTCCGGCCTCTGCATGACTCCTATGCAGCTTTACCCTCTCTGGGGCAAGCAGCTGAGATAGCATCGCCTGCTGACAATTCAAGGTAACAACACCAAAACAGGAAAGACAAGCTTGAAAAACAGACACAGGCCAGATTTGAGTGGTGAGCTCAGGGTGATCTGAACTGTCCTTCACAGCAGGCCAGGGACAACTGACCCTAACTGTGAATTAATTTACCATCTTGAGAAGACAGCTAGAAACCAGAGCTGAAAGGATATTGGACTTAAACGAAAAGTCTCAGAGTGTGCTCGATTGGTTCCGTTAGTTTAATGACTTGATTCTATTCCTACTGTTTTGTTCCTTTTTTTTCTCTTTCTTTTCTTTTTCTTCTCTTTTCTCCTCTCTGTAAACCATATCTTTGTATAGAGGAACAGTACACCAATAAGGTGGTTGGTTAGCTTGTATGTTAGCATCATTGTATGTTTTAATTTTTTTTTGTATGGGAGTTGGTTAGTCTGTAACCGTGGTCTATTGTTTTTATCTGTTTCAGTTTAGGTCTCTCTCTCCATTTGTTGGTACACTCATCTGTTTCCCCCCATTACTCCTCTCTCTATCCACTCTCTCTTCCCCACACTGTCTACTCCATTCTCTTCCCTCTGCTAACCTCATTTTATTTCAGGGAGTAAACCTACAGCCCCACTGCATGGACCGATTCCAAGGCAGTGGGAAGTGGGTTTCAGATTATCCACACACCTGTCGGCAGATACCAGGACCTGCAGATAGATTTTAAATCACAGCTCCCCACTTAAGTAAATCTCAAAACTATAAAAAGGACCACCCCCAACCTACAGTGCAACTCCAGAATTGAACAAAGTAAAAGGACATTCATAAAGAAGAATAGGAGATTGAACAAACAGAAGTAAAAGCAATCCCTACCTCTGAATAACAGAATTAAAGAAGACGGTGACATGGAGGGAAGGAAAACGTAGGGAGGGAAAAAAAACCACACAAATGAAGAAAAACCAAAAGAAGAATATAGGTCTCACACAGACCCCTGGGAGCTCAGACACTGAGAAAACAGATTCCGGAACACAAACAATGAAGTGCCCCCAGAATGACTGGTCACATGCAACAAACCCAGACATCAAAACATTAATAGAGAGAATTTAAAAAATTGAGGAAAGACAAGAGGAAAATAGAAAGGAGCTGATGTCAGAAATGACAGCAGTAAAGAATACTGTGATGGAAATAAAAAACAAACTAATAAGCATGGAAAGCAGAATTAGCCAAGCAGAAGAAAGAATCTCAGAGCTCAAAGACCAAAATGCAGAACTAACCCAAACTGTCAAAGGCATAGAAAAGAAGCTCAAAAAGACAGAACAAAACCTTCAAGAGATGAATGATCACTTCAAGAGACCGAACCTAAGAGTTGGTCTTCCTGAGGCAGAGAGAGAAACAGAGACCACACTGGAACAAACATTTCATGAAATCATTCAAGAAAACTTCCCTCATCTCATCAATGATAAAAAAATTCAAACACAAGAGATTCAAAGAACCCCTGCAAGACAATAAATGAGAAGACCAACTCCCAGAGTTATAATAATTCACCTAAACAAAGTAGGTATAAAAGAAAAAATCCTAAAGGCTGCAAGAGAAAAAGGTCAGACTACCTACCAGGGAAGACCAATTAGAATAGCAGCAGATTTATCTACAGATACCCTACAGATTGGGAAGCACGGAGCCCTATCTTCAAAGTTCTAAAAGACAAACAATTTCAACCGAGAATAACCTACTCAACCAAGCTAAGCTTCATCAGTGAGGGAGAATTGAAATCTTTCCCAGAAATTCAATACCTAACAACCTACACTGCCACCAGACCACCTCTACAAGAAACACTTAAGAAAGTATTGAACACAGAAGAAAAGGAAGAAAGAACAACATTCTTCACAAGAATACAGGCAAAAGATTAAAAACACACATGATTCAACTCTAAAACCAAAAGAAAGACAACACACAAACAGGAAGAACAACAACTCTGTAAGAACATTATGATAGGGATCAACTCTCACATTTCAATATTAGTTTGACTGTGAATGGACTAAATGCACCATTGAAAAGACATAGAATGGCAAAATGGATAAAATATCACCAGGCAACAATCTATTGCCTTCAAGAGACTCACCTCACTAGAAAGGACACTCACAGACTCAAAGTAAGAGGATGGGAAACACATTTTCAGGTGAATGGAACACAAAAGAAAGAAGGAGTCATGATCTTAATCTCAGACAAAATGCCTTTTAAACTATCAAAAATTAAAAAAGATACAGAAGGCCACTACATAATGATAAAAGTTTCAATCTATCAATAAGAAATCTATCAAAAAAAAAGATATTGACTCCAATATCAGCATAGCCGGGGACTTTAATACCCACTCACACCCCTAGACAGATCATCAGGACAAAAAAATCAGCAATGAGATCCAAAACCTCAATGTGACTCTTGATAAATGGACTTAATTGATACCTACAGAACCCTCCATCCAAAGACCACAAAATACACATTCTACTCATCACTGCACGGAACATACTCTAAGATTGACCACATACTTGGCCATAAATCAAGCATAAGCAAATTTAGAAGGACTGAAATGTTACCATGCACCTTCTCGGCCCACAGTGGAATAAAAATAAACATTAACACGAACAAGTTCCCCCACAAACCCACAAAGACATGGACACTAAACAGCATGATGCTGAACAACTCCTGGGTCAATGATGAAATCAAAACAGAGATTAAAAGATACCTGGAAACAAATGAAAATGATGAAACATCTTACCAAAATCTCTGGGATTCCATGAAAGCTGTAGTAAGAGGGGAATTTATATCCCTACAAACACACATGAAGAAAATGGAAGGATCACAAATTAACAGCCTAACAAGCCACCTAAAAAAGTTGGAAAAGCTAGACCACAAAAATCCTAATTTCAGCAGAAGAATCCAGATCACCACAATAAAAGCCCAAATCCAGGCCATAGAAGACAAAAAGATAATACAAAAAAATCAATGAAACAAAAAGCTGGTTCTACTTTTTGGATAAACAAGATCGATGGCCCTCTAACTAGACTGACCAAGAAAAGAGAGAAAAAGCCCAAGTAAACACCACCAGAAACACAAAAGATGAAGTCACATCTGACCCTGAAGATATACAAAAGATCATTAGAGACTACTATGTACACTTGTATGGAAACAAACTTGAAAACCTTAAGGAAATGGAGGACTTTCTGACATCACACAACCTGCCTAGGTTGAAACAAGAAGAAATTGAGACCTTAAATAGATTAATAACAATAAAGGAAATTGATTATGTGATAAGAAAACTACCTACAAAATAAGCTTGAGTCCAGATGGCTTTCCAGCAGAATTCTACAAGACATTTAAGGAGAAGCTGATACCAATCCTACTGAAGGTATTCCAGGTCATTGAGAAAGATGAAATTCTCCCCAAATCATTTTACGAAGCTAACGTCACATTGATAACCAAGCCAGGTAAAGACCCAACAAAGAAAGAGAACTACAGGCCTATATCTTTGATGAACATAGATGCTGAAATTCTCAACAAGATCCTAGCAAACCAGATTCAACAATACATCTCAAAAATCATCCACCATAACCAAGTAGGTTTCATCCCTGGGATGCAAGGCTGGTTCAACATTCATAAAACCATAAATGTAATTAAATACATCAACAGATGTCAAAACAAAAACCACATGATTATATCATTAGATGCTAAAAAAGCTTTTGATAAAATCTAGCATTCCCTCTTGAAAACCCTCGAACATCTAGGCATACGGGGACTATACCTCAAAATAGTAGAAGCCATTGACAAGAAACCCACAGCCAGCATACTCCTAATTGGAAAAAAACTGGAACCATTTCCCCTGAAAACTGGAACAAGAAAAGGATGCCCACTCTCACCCCTCCTGTTCAATATAGTATTGGAAGTCCTGGCTAGAGCAATCAGAGAAGAGAAGGCAATCAGGGGTATCCAAATAGGAAAAGAGGAAGTCAAGCTATCTCTCTTTGCAGATAATATGATCACGTACCTTGAAAACCCAAGAAAATCTGTCAAAAACCTGCTTACACTGATAAAGGCCTTTGGCAAAGTCTCAGGATATAAAATAAATGTGCAAAAGACAATTGCATTTCTTTACACCAATAATAAACAAACAGAAACCTAAATAAAAAGCAAAATTCCACTTACAATAGCCACAAAAAAAAAAAAAAAAGAAAGAAAGAAATACCTTGGCATCTTCCTAACCAGAAACATGAAAGACCTTTACAATGAAAACTACAAAACACTGCTCAAATCAAATCAAAGATGACACAAACAAGTGGAAAAATATCCCATGCTCATGGATTAGAAGAATCAACATTGTGAAGATGTCCATCTTACCTAAGGCAATCTACAAATTTAATGCAATACCCATCAAATTACCAGCAACATTCTTCTCAGACCTAGGAAAAACAACACAGGAATTCATATGGAAACACAAATGACCAAGAATAGCCAGAACAATCCTCAGCAAAAAAAACAAAGCAGGTGGTATCACATTACCAGACTTTAAACTTTACTATAAAGCTGCAATCATCAAAACAGCTTGGTATTGGTTCAGGAACAGACATATAGACCAATGGAATTGAATTGAGATTCCAGAAGCAAAACCTCAATTTCTCAACCAACTCATCTTTGACAAAGCCTCAACCACCTACCACTGGGGAAAGGAGAACCTATTCAGTATATGGTGCTGGGAAAACTGGCTGACCACATACAGAAGATTGAAGCAGGACTCCTATCTATCCCCATATACAAAATTAACTCTAAATGGATCAGAGACATAAATGTAAAACCTAAAGCCATAAGAACCTTAGAGAATGAAGGACATACCATCATGGAAATTGGAACTGGCATCCAATTCCTGAACAACACCTGAAACCCACAGGCCATAAGAGATAAGGGACCTCATTAAACTGACAAGCTTCTGCAAAGCCAAAGAAACCATCAAGAGAGCAGGGAGACAGTCTACAGACTGGGAAAAAGTATTTGCCAACTCCAGGTCTGTCAAAGGCTTAACATCTTGGATCTACAAGGAACTCAAACGTGCTGAAAAGAAAAAAACAAACAACTCCATTATAAAATGGGCAAAAGATATGAACAGACACTTCTCAAAGGAAGACATCCAAGCATCCAAGCAACCTCACTAATCATCAGGGAGATTCAAATTAAAACTACACTGAGATACCACCTAACTCCAGTCAGAATGGCAATTATCAATAATTCAAAAAATAATAGTTGCTGGAGAGGGTGTGGCGAAATGGGAACACTTCTACACTGTTGGTGGGAGTGCAAACTAGGGCAACCTCTGTGGAAAACTGTATGGCGATTCCTAAAAGCTCTAAATATTGACCTCCCATATGACCCTGCAATCCCCCTATTGGGAATATACCCTGAAGAACTCAAATCACTCTATAGAAAAGATACCTGCACACGTATGTTTATCCCAGCATTGTTCACAATAGCAAGAACCTGGAAGCAACCATGCTGTCCCTCAAAAGAGGACTGGATTAAAAAATGTGTTACATATATACAATGGAATACTATGCAGCCATAAAAAAGAACAAAATCATGAGTTTCACAGCAACCTGGATGGAACTAGAGTCTATAATACTGAGTGACCTCTCACAGAAACAAAGATCTGAGTATTACATGTTCTCACTAATATAGTGGAACTTGAACATCCAACGTTAACATTATAAGAAAATGACTGACAGTGGTGGGAAAATATGGGGGCGTGGGGAAGGGAGATGGGATTAATGGTAGTAAATATCTGTCTGGGGATGGAGAGACTCCTCTTATCAACAAGGGTGCCTGAATGAAACATATTTGTATACCTAACCGTTAACTGTACCCCACAATATCATAATAAAAAAAAATTGATAAAAAAGAATCTATAATACTTAGTGATCTATCAGAGAAACAAAAAACAGAGCATCACATGTTTTCACTCATAAGTGGACCCTGAACATTAATCATAATAATATAAGAAAGGGATTGGCAGTAGCGGGAAACTGCCAGAGGAGGGAAAACACATATCATAAATAATCTGATCTGAAACCAGTCAAAGTCAGGTCTAAAGAGAGGTGCAGGTTTTACCTGTATAATGGTTACATTTTAATCTAATCCTGAATTGTACCCCATATCTTTAAAATTAAAAAAAGAAAAGATTTATTTTAAAAAAGAAGAAAATAACAGAACACTATATGACATGATGCAGTCTCTAAATTCAGCATGAGTTCAAACCCACAGATAGGAATAAAAATCAAAATAATGTGAAAAGGATAAACAATAAAAATAGAAAGAAACAGAGAAGACAAAGGAAGCACCAGAACTTCTTTATTAACAAATAGATAAGTATGCAATATCATAGAGCCTAATCTGGAATCTGTCTTGTAAATCAGCAACACACTCAACAAATGTCCCGAGCCTGGAACATAATGGCAGCAGGGACAATATTTTTCCAACTAGGCTACATTATTCTATTCTCTTTAGCACCTTCTATGTGCCAGGTGCTGTGAAGTATTGGGGATGCTATTAAAACAAAAAAAAAAAGCACCTGCTTCGTTTTTCACCATAGCACTAGACACTAGTTGTTACTTTATTGCAAATTCATTTTTTAAAATGTATATTGTATGTATCCCACATATGAATATGGTCCATGAAATAAAGGGCTTTCTTTTTTGTCACCACTCTATTCTCAACACCCTTTGCAGAATCTGATTCACTGATTTTGTGGAATAAATGAATGAGTGAGTGAGTAAATAATATTGAGCACTAAATAAATAAACAGGAACATCTGAGTTTCTTTGGAACTACTACATTGGAAGGCATTTTTTTCAACTGTATAAGGCAGACAAAACCATGTTGCTGGACACACGTATGTACTTTCTGCTTCCACTGCAGAAAGTGGATATTCTCACCAAAATGGAATATAAAATGCCTCAACTTAAAATGGTGTATTAGTGCAGTCTAGGCTAAATGTGGTAAAAACAACAAACAAACAAACAAATGTGTTACTTAACAAAATATGATTTTTCTTTCATAACACAGTCTTTTGAGTAACTCGCTTATAATCTCTGACCTAAAGATTTGGGCTTTTTTTACATTGTGCCTCCACCATCTTGAAATGTTTCTTTTTGAGGCTTTAAAATTGGGATATAGAGAGTAGGATGATATATGGGACAGGTTATAGCCAGGACTTGAAGAAATGTACATTATTTCCTTCCATATTACATTTGCATAGTCTTACCAAGTTGTAAGAGGGCTAGAAAATGTAGTTAGTTTACTGTGCCAGGAAGAAAAATTAAGTTTTGATGAATACATGACGTTGTCTTATTTTACATTTCCAGGACTGAGTTTAAAAATAAGAACCGTAGTATTTCCAATCATGGCCAACAGGTATAGAAACTATAGATAAGAAAAATATTCTATGAAAATTCTCTAATAAAGATCTAAGAATCATATATTAATTAATTTATTTACATTATATGTTTGTGTACATATATATTATATATTTATATCTGAAGGTATTTTGATTTTTATTACTATGTACCACTATTCTCACTCCCTTAGAGCTTACAGTTTAGAAGGGAAGAAAATGAGCCTTATAATGAAGTAATATGAGTGACTTTGATAGAGAAAATACAGCATGTTGCGAGAGAGCTACACTAATATTTAAAATACAATTACTAACATTTTGAGCATTAGGCACTTTTCAGCTATTAGTGCACTTATTTTTTACAGTGCTAGGAGATACAATTGCTTTTGTTTTATAAGTAAAGCAGTCACTTGCTCAAGATCTCACAGCAATTAATGCACTTTAAGTAGCTGAATAAACAATGATAACAATGGTACTAAAAGTTACTAAGACAAGAACTGGTGGTTCTAGCATAGATTCGATCACATAGAATGGAAAAAGTGCAAAGTATTCAGAAGAAAACCTACATGAGATGAGCACAGAGTTTATTCCACGACCACACAGACGTTCTCACTAGATCCTTAGTAAAGAACTAGAGGTGACAGCAGAAAAGGTAACAGCAGAAAAGGGGACAGCGGAATCCATTCCATATCCACTTAGTTCATAGCATAAAGCCCTAAAAGTAAAGATCAGAGTTCCCATTCCAAAGGGTGGGCCTTATCTTTTTAAATAAAAATTTTTGTTGTCTTTTTCTTGTCCCAACTTAAAAAAAAAAGTCTTCTTAGTCGCTGCAATAAACACACACATACACATATATGGTATTTGTGTATGTATGCATGCATATATAGATATATTTAAGAGAGAAAAAAAGACAGAAAAGCACTCCCTTTCAAATTTCTTTCTTTCCGTCGCCCAGACTGGAGTGCAGTGGCCGCTCCCAGCCACCGCAGCCTCAACTTGCTGGGCTCCGGCGATCCTTCTGCCTCAGCCTTCCAAGTAGCTGAACTACAGGAGCGTGCTACCACGCCTAATTTTTTGATTTACTATAGAAATGAGGTCTCGCCAAGTTGCCCAGGCGGTTCTCGAACCCGCGGGCTCAGGTAATCCACTCACCTCAGCCTCCCAAGGTGCGGGATTACTGGTTGAGGCACCGAGCCCAGCTTCAAATTTATTTCTTATGCCAAGTGCTGGGATGAGTTATGACCTAGCAATGTGGTTACATATCCAAATAAACAAATAAAAAATTTTTATGAGTGAATACAATCCCTACCCAAGTAAATGAGAAATTTTATGCTCAGCTTAAATAGTTTATTGTTTTGATAACTGACGTAGGAATTAGTAAACAATGCAATTTACACTTACAATATTTCTAATAAGAAAGCCATTATCTTTTCACAATGCAAAAGCAAAGCAAAAATGGCTCGAGTTTTGTCTAGCTTTAATATGACCTGCCCCTCTCCTCAATATTTCTGCCCAAATTTAAATTCCTAGGCAATATAAATTTCCAACTGAGGCAAACAAAGAAGAAGAAGATTTGATAATTGCTTTGAAATTAGAGAAATCAGCTAGGGTAGGGTACTTAACTTGGATATTTTCCATTGCAATAATGTGGAAATAACAGACTGAATGAGATGGTATCATGAGGTGGGGTAACAGTTTCATTCTCAAGCCAAAGACACATTTTTCTCTCCACAGGATAAATTAAAGTGGTGAATTGAGCAAGAAACTCACCTGGTGAACACACTGCTTTTGCAGATGTAAGTGGCACGCAGCTGGCTTTAACTGCTATGATTTGCTTACCCATATGTGATATTACATGGAATAAACAGGAGCCGAAACTGGGAACGGGAGATGCAATCTTTAGCACAACCTATCAGCAGTGGAAATTGCTTTTTTTAATACCGGAAGTATCCTTGATGAAAACATCCTTCGACAGCCTCAACATCGCCTTGGGGTTAATTTTTCCAGAAACCATGGAACACTGTCTCTGTATTTTGCAGTTTTATAGCATGTTATTGTCTATTTCATGTAATGTTGTGAAGCTCTTACACTGCCCTCTGCTGTTTTCTGAGCTGCATAACCAGGATGTTCACAAGTAAGAGACAGTTTATTTAATTCAAATTATTATTATTATTATTATTAAGAACGTATTAGGCATCAGGTATATAAGATAATTTTTTAAATATGTAATTGGCAAACAGTATGTTTTATAGTCAGACAAAATAAGTCCTAATCCCAACCCCACCTCAAGTCAATTGTAGTACTGTAGAAAATTTATTTCAATTCTCTCTGGCTCAAGCGTCAGTTTCTCTATATACAAAATGGGAATACTAATACTTATTTACACCACTTATAAGGTTAAGTGATGTATGCTGACTGTCTGAAACAGAGTAAACATCATGTTATGAAGGAAGTTTATTATAACAGAGATTACTCATGTACTTGATAAGAGGATAAGGCAAGAGGGGAATCTGGCAGTTAGAGACTGATTAGATGGCTATTTTAGAAATCAAGATAGTAAAGTGGACTTAAATGAGGATTTCAGCTAAAATGAAACTGCTTTAGTAACCAAGTGGAGGCCATTCAGTAAGGAGGCAGAGACTGGAAGAAGAAAGAATAGCTAGGAGACTAGTGCTGTAACTGGGTGGGGGCTGAACTGTGAGGCAGACACAACTAGGGGAGCAACAACATTAATGGGAGAAGAGATAAAGTCAACATAGTTGTGGTGAAGGTCGAATGTGAATAATTTGGCAATAGATTGGATGCAACATAAAAGGAAAGAAAACTGGATTCTGGACATGTTGAAAAGATGGTGGTGGCCATATTTGGTGAGTGAACAGGAATTAGGGTTATCAAGGAAAAGAGAGATTGTGGGTGTGGAGGGAGGGAGGAGACTAAAATTTATGTGGCATCTACTTAAGAAAATAATTTTTTCTTTATTTCTTACAATAGTCTTGCAATGTATACTTTATTGTTCTCATATTTCAGGTGAGAAAATTGAGACCCAGAAAAGTATCTTGCTAATGGCATCCAGCAGAGAACTAAAAAACTGAGATTCAAACAGGTCTACCTATTTTCCAAATTCCATGCCCTTTCCACCTGCTATGGCAGCATCATTGCAAAAGAATCAGTAAACAAAGAAGTCCTGCTTTCATGGATGAGGTCCAAAGCACCTATGGTGTTCCCATGGGTGGTATTGTCTTCCTTAGCTATGGGAGATAAGAGGATGGTACTTATCAGTACAAGTTCACCTATGAGTATTCTCATGACATGTACTGTCATTGGGTGTTCTGTATTTATTAGTGTTTAAAATTAACAATTGATTTGACAATTAATTTGCATTTTCTTCAAGTGCTTATTTGCTCTATTGGAATCCATTACTCTCTTGCAACCGTGTCCATCATTAACCCCCTGAGAGATGCTGATAGCAACACTGCAGCTGAATGACAATAGAAAAAATTTGCTGGTGTCACTGCTCATCTCCTACCAGGTAAGCAAGTCTGAGCAGCATTGAAGGACATCATTTCTTTCTTTCTTTTACTGGTCTCTTGATTTTGAAGGATAGTCTCATACAGTCTTCACTGGCATTCCAGAATCCAGAGTGACTTCTTAAAACAAAATTCAAAGACAATGGGAGAACAAAAAGAAAGCCAAAGATATGCAGGAGTCTCCAAGAAACCTCCTAGTAAGAAGAGACACAGTCTCAAGCTAGCCTCCCACAGACTCCAAAGCCCTAGAGCCTATCTAACTCTCCTATCTTCATAATCCCCACATTCTAACACTATTCATTAAATGAAAGCTAATATTTTTATTAGATCAAAACTGTGTTAGTTTTGATTTTCCAAGACAAAATTGGATATACAAAGAATTTATTGGGGAAGGGAGCAAAAGAAGATGGAGAGAGTTTCTGGACCATGATGTTGGTCTGACACCCAATAAAGAAGAGAAGGAAGGAAAGAAGATTGTGTTTAAAAAGTGGGCTAATAAGGAGTATTTATCATGCCCAGTTACCCACTGGAGAAGTTTTTTGTCCCTAGAATAGATCTACTTTTCTCAAACATTAGCATGAATGTGGTAGTTGACTAAAGGTGCATCATCTGGGACCATCACTCATCTATGCTTCCTGCAGCTGAATGTCTTAGTAGCATATTTTCATGGCAGTTTCAAAAACTATCCCCAGAGATCTATGCTGAAATAATGAGAGGAAACTGTAAAGTAATAATTAAACTCATAGGATTTGGAAATAAACTTTCTAAGTTCAATTTTCATTTTCACCACTTGGCTGGAAAGACAAAGATTCCTGCCATCACCATTCAATGTTGTATCAAAGACCTTGACCAAAGCAATAAAGAAAGAAAAAGACAAACTTGAAGGAATGAGGAAGAGAAAGTAAAAACTCTCATCATTCACAGATAACAGGATTGAAGGTATAGAAAATATAAAAGAATCTTCAAATTATTAGAATTAGTAAATTTAGCAAGTTTCTTGTCTACAAGGTCAATACACAAAATCAACTATATTGCTATAATCAAAATAATTAGAAAACAAAATATAATTAAGATAACACTTGCAGTAATCGCAAAAACATTCCATTCTAACTGGAAAAATCTAATAAAAAGAGTTAAAAATTTGAAGCTACAGTGAAAACTATAAAATAGTACTCAGAAAAATTAAAGACATAAATGGAGAAAAAATACTATATTTATCATTTGGGATACTGAATACTTTAAAAATAAAAAGTATCCCCAAGTTCATTTTTAGATTTATTTAAATCTCAATCAAAATCCCAGTATTGATTTTTGGTAAATTGGTACAATAAATCTAAAATTTATATGAAAGTACCAAATATAAACAATCAGCATTCATGGTCCCTTGATTTGTGATACTAAAGTGCAGTGAAGAAAGAATGGTTGTTCCAATAAATGGTATTTGGTCAATTGGATATTCATATTTCATTTTATTTATTTTATTTTCCTCCATTTTTGAAAAAAATTATACGTATGTAGGATACAAGTCAGGATTAGCAGCACAAGCAGGTTGAACCTCCAACTGGTCCTCACTTCCAAGTTTAAAACCAGGTACCTTTTGTGATAATACATGTCTCCTTCCTGCCTCCCTCCCCTGGTAGTGTCCATCAACTGATGATCCCTCCCTTGTGCTAATGTGATTAATGTTCAGGTCCCACTTATGAGTGAGAACATTCAGTATTTGGTTATTTGTTTCTGTGATAGATCACTAAGTATGATGGTCTCCAACTCCATCCAATTTGCTGCAGATTCCATGGTTTAGTTCTTCTTTATGGCTGCACAATACTCCATTGTGTATATGTACCATATTTTCTTTATCCAGTCTACTTTTGATAAGCAGTGGGGTTCGTCCCAAGTTTTTGCTATTGTGAATAATGAGTGTGCTGGTGTCTTTTTTGGTAAAATGATTTATGTTCCTTTGGGTATATTCCCAGGAAAGATATTGCTGGATCATATGGAAGGCCAATTTTTAATCCTTTTAGGAATCGCCTCACAGCTTTCCATAGAGCTTGGAAAGCTGCATACCCACCAACAACATAAAAGCATTTCCTTTTCTCCACACCCTCGCCAGCATTTGTTGTTTATTCATTTATTGATGAGGGCCATCCTTACGAGTGTTAGGTGATATCTCATTGTGGTTTTTATTTGCATTTCTCTAATGATTAATGAGATCAGCTTTTTTTAAAGTAATATCTTTATTGAGAAATTATAAGTGTACATATTTGTGAGGTACAATATAATATTTTGACATATATATGTAATGTGGAATGATCAAATCAAGCTAATTAACAAATCCATCATCTCACCTATCATTTTATGAGATGTTTGAAATGTATTATCTGTTATTTTAAAATAAATTATTACTATCACCACTGTCCTGTGCAATAGATCTCAATGTTTATTTTCCTGTCAGTCAGAAACTTTGTATAATTTGATCAACAACTCCTCATTCTCTCTCTCCCCTTGCCCCACCCTCAAACCCTAGCAACCACCAATCTACTATTTCAATGAGATTAACAATTTTTTAGAGACCACATATGAATGAGATTATATGGTATTTGTCTTTCTGTTTCTCCCTCATTCTACTTAGTTAATTGATATCCAGTTTCATTCATGTCACAGATGACAGGATTTCCTTCATTTTTATGACTGAATAATATTTCATTGTTAGATACCATATTTTCTTTCTTTGTTTATCCACTAATGGGCACTTAGGTTAATTCTATATTTTGTCTATTGTGAATAATGGTGCAATGAGTATGGCAATGCAGATATTCCTTCAACATATTCATTCCAATTCCTTTGGATGCATACTCTAAGTTGGGATTATTGGATCATAAAGTAGTTGTATTTTTAGTTTTTTTAAGAAACTTCACATCATTTTCCATAATGGCTGTAGTAATTTACATTCCCACCAACAATAGACTGGTACTCCTCACCCTCACCAACACTTGTCTTTCATCTTTTTGATAAAAGTCATTCTAGCCGATATGAAGAGATAGCTCATTGTGGTTTTAATTTCCATTTCCCTAATGATTAGTGATGCCAAATAGTTTTTCATGTACCTGTTGATCCTTTAAAAGTCTTTAGGAAATATCTATTCAGGTCCTTTACACACTTTTAAGTTGGGTTATTTGTTTTCTTACCATTGAGTTGTTTGAGTGTTTTATATATTTTGTATATTAGCCCCTTATCAGATGGATAATTTACAAATATTTGCTCCAATTTTGTGGATTGGCTCCTCACTTTGTTGTTTCCTTTGCTGTGTATATCAGTATTTTTAAAAGTGAAACCATTCTACTTTACACAATACACGTGGTATACAGTTAATTAGTTCTAAATGAGGCATAGATCATAATGTAATTGGTAAAATAGTAAATTGAAAGTAAACATAGAATTTCCTCACAAACATGGAGTCAGCAAAGATTTATTAAACAGGACCATGAAGCATTAATCATAAAAAATATTAACAAATCGAACTTCATTTTATTTAAAGCTTCTGTTCATCAAAAGGTAACAGTAACAAAATGAAAAGGCCAGCCACAAATTGAGAGAAGATATCTGTCATATGTATATCTGACATGGAACTATTATGCAGAATATATACACATAAATTTATTCAATTAAAAATCTAATTTATAACAGAGTTCAGAAAGAGGCCCATGCTTATAGAGTCAACTAATCTCTGACAAAACATAAAGGAAATTTAATAGAGATGGTATAAACTTTTCAATAAATGGTGCTGGAACAATTAAATATCCATATACAAAATTTAAAAAAAATTCATACATAGACATTACTGCCATCACATAAATTAATTCAAAATTGGTCATAGACCAAAAGGTACATGCAAAACTATAAACTCCTAGAACCCATAACATTAAAAAAAGGTAAGTGACTTTGGGTTTGATGATGACTTTTTAGATACACCAGTGGCATAATCCATGAAAACAACCATTGATAAGTTGGAGCTCATTGACACTAAAAAATTCTACTCTGCAAAAGATACTGTCAAGGGAATGAGGAAATAAGCCACAGACTGGAAGAAAATATTTTCAAAAAACATATTTGATGAAGGACAGTTATTCAAAATATGCAAAGAACTCTTAAACCTCAATAACAAAAAAACAAATAATACGGTTAAAAAGTGAACCAAAGATCTGAATAGACACCTCAAGAAAAAAGATAAAGAAGATAAACAGATGGCAAGTAAGCATATGAATTAATGTTCAATATCATATGCTACTAGGGAATTGCAAATTGAAACAACACAGTGAGATACCACTGTATATCTGTTAAAACGACTAAAATCCAAAACACTGATGCCAATTGCTAGTGAGAATGTAAAGAAACAGAAACTCTCATTTGTTGTGGGAATGCAAAATTGTGCAATCACTGTGGAAGACAGTTCAGCAATTCTTACAAAACAAAACATATTTTTACTATATGACTCAGCATTCATGTTTAACTCATTTACCCAAATGAGTTAAAAAAACTTACATCCATACACAAACTTGCACAGAGATGTTTACAGCAACTTTATTCATAGTTGTCAAACTTGCAAGCAAACAATATGTCCTTCAATAGGTGAATGGATACATTGGATATATCCATGCAATATAATATTATTCAGTATTAAAAATTCTGAGACATTGAACCACAAAAGGGAGTAAAGGAAACTTAAAATGCATATTACTAAGTGAAAGAAACCAATCTGAAAAGGTTACATACTATAATTAAGGTGAAATAAAAGATTCCAATTATATAATATCCTAGAAAAGGCCAAACTGTGGAGACGATAAAAAGATTGGTGATTTCCTTGGGTTAAAGGATAGGGAGGGATAAATACACAGAACACAGGAGATTTTTAGGACAGTAAAACTATTCTAATATTATAATTACAGATATATGTAATTACACATTTGCCAAAACCCATAGAATGGATGATACCAAAAATGAACTCTAATGTAAACTTTGAACTTTTAAGTGATAATAAACTGCCAAAATTGTAACAAATGTACCATTCAGGTGCAGTAGGCTGGTGGTAAGGGAGGCTGTGCTTATGTGGGAGGAGGAACATATGGAAACCCTTCATATTTTCCACTCAATTTTGCTATAAGCCTAAAATAGCTCTACAAAATAAAGTCTGTAGAAGAAAACATCCTATTTAGAAATGAACAAAAATTTGAAAAGTTTCCTCAAGGAAAAAATTATTGAAATAGTAAATCAGCATCTGAAAATGTTTTCAATGTCTTACTGCTAAATACCCACCAGAATGTCAAAAATGAAAAGCAACAAATGTCAGTGAAGACATAAAAAAAATTGTCCACCAAAATTAAACCATTAAACCTACCCCATTCATCCCCACTAACCAAATGAATGGAACCCCTCTGGGCCAAGGGAAACCTAAAAACTAAGTAAGAGGCCTGACAAAAAAGGTCAAACTCACCTCATTATATGAGAACTGACAATTAAGTATATGAACTCATCCTAGAAAAAGTTCTATGTACCTCATTGCTGAATATTACTATGATCATCTTCAAAATACTCCCCTTGGGAAGCTATGCACCAAAGCCAGTGCCTAGTTCACCTGTTCAAATTAATATTGGATCTCTTTTTCTGGAATGGCCATCAGAGCTGTCATTGTATCACCCTTGACGTCCTGAATGTCATCAGATATCTTTCTTTCAATATTTCCTTTATCTTCAGATAAAGAAATAAATCATTGGGGACCAGACCAGGTGAGTAGGAAGGGTGTTCCAAAACAGTTATTTATACAGTGCTGTCAATGTAAGTACACGGTGGCAAGTGCACAAACTTAATTGTCAGACCTCAACAAATATTGATGAATGATGACTATTCCAGAATAAGAGTCCCAAAATTGCTTTGATGGGTGGAATAGACTCTGGCATTGGTTCATAGGTTTCCAAGGAGAGTAAATCAAAGGTGACTGTAGTGATATTCAACAATGAGGTATGTAGCACTTTCTCTAGGCTGGTTCGGGGACCTTATTATTGAACTTTGTATCTCTCTCTTTTAGAATTTTAGGCACATTTGACTAGCATTAACATTAAAATAGAGATCATAAGACTGACAAAACAGATTCTGTGGCAATAATATACAAATTTCTAACCTGACTCTGGGTATAGCATCACATGTCAGAGAGCAGACCCTAAAGAAAATAAAAATATCTAGCCCCAAATAAGTTTCTTTGATATATTTTGAAGTGATCTGAAAAGCAGAAAATTTGCATCTGTTGAAAACATCTTTTTAAGACATATACCAGCTATTCTCTGTGAAGCCTACTACTTAGAGGCTTCATCCACATAACAAGAATCTTGGGTTTCCACAACTCCTCTTATCTTAACTCAAGCATTTATTTTACTGATTTTAAGTTATTTAGGCAGAGCTCAACTCTTTCTACCAATTCCTCAAATTTTTAAATCAATCTATGACCTATGAGCCCCGCTCCCTTGACCTTCTGCCCATTGGGCATGTTCTGCCTTTCTGGGCCCAACCAATGTAAACCTTACATGTACTGACATGTTTTGCCTGTAACTTCTGTGTCCCTAAAAATATATAAAACCAAGCTGTAGTTCAACCACCTTAGTCCCATGTTCTCAGGACCCCTTGGGACTTCACCTCAGGACTTTGTCACTCATATTTGGCGGAGAATAAACCTCTTTAAATATTTTATAGAGTTTGACTTTTTTATCAACAAAATGAAACTCTCAGTCACTGTTGGTAGGAATGTAAATTCACATAATCAATTTGATAAACTATGTAGCACTGTATTATAAAGCTAAGCTCATGACTCTGGAGTTCTATTGTTTAGCATGTGTATCCAACAAAAAGATATACATACATTCACCAACATACATGCAATTGTAATAGTCAAAAGTGGAAATAAACAATATTCCAGTCAATAACAGAATGCTTTAATTGGGGCATATTCATTCAATGCAATGCAATGAAACTGAGCAAATCATTGTTCCATAGAAGCCATGGATAATATTCACAAAATATTAGGCAAAAAAATGCATTATATATTATACTATTTCATTTATATAAATTTCAGAAATAGACAACCTCAATGCATGGTGTTAGAAGTTAGGATACTTGTTACCCACAGGGAAAATGTTGTAGCTAGCAGAGGAAATGAGGCACTTTTCCAAGATACTAATAATGTTCTATTTCTCGTTTTTTTAAGATGTGGGGTACAATTCAGGTTTAAGTACATAAGTGGTCATCATACAGGGAAAGTTTGGACCTCCCTTTGGTCCCCACTTCACCTGGTTTGACATCAGGTACCTTTATTGATGTTATGTGTCCCCCCCACCTCCCCTGGCAGTGTCCCACTACAGTCAATACCTTTCTTATAGGATTATCATAAACGTTCAGTGTCTGCTTATGAGTGAGTACATGTGATACTCAGATTTTTGCTTCTGTGATAGATCACTGAGTATTATAAACTCTAAATCCATCCAAGTTCCTGCAAAGTCCACAAGTTTGTTTTTCTTTATGGCTGCATAATATTCCATCATCTATATGTATCACATTTTCTTTAACCAGTCCTCTTTTGATGTGCAGCACAATTGGTTGCATGTTTTTGCAACTGTGAATAATGCTGAAATAAACATGCATGTGCAAGTACCTTTTTCATAGAATGATTTGAGTTCCTCTGGGTATATTCCCAGAAGGGGGATTGCTGAGTTGTATGGAAGGTCAATTTTTAGATCTTTGAGAAATTGCCACACTGTGTTCCAAAGAGGTTATACTAATTTACATTTCCACTAACAGTGTAGAAGCATGCCCTTTTCCCTGCATCCTCTCCAGCATCTGTTGTTTTTTGAGTTATTGATGATGGTCAGACGAACTGGAATTAGGGGACATTTTTGTATGGTTTTAATTTGCATTTCTTTGATGATTAATGGGACTGAACATTTTTTTCATGTATCTGTTGGTCTGCTTGTATGTCTTCTTCTGAGAAGTGTCTATTCATATCTTTTGCCAAATTTTTAATAGGGTTGTTTGTTTTATTTCCTCTTGGCATATTTGAGTTCCTTGAAGATCCTGAATGTTAGGTCTTTGTAGATGTACAATTGGCAAATGTTTTTTCCCCCATTCTGTGGGTTGTCTCCCCGCTCTTTTGATGACTTCTTTTGCTTTGCAGAAGCTTTTCAGTTGGATGAAGTCCCACTTGTCTATCTTATCTTTTCTGGTATTCTCTTTTGAAGAGTTAATCAAGAATTGGTTGCCTACTGCAATGTGCCTAAGAGAGGTTCCTATGTCTTCTAGTATTCTTATAGTTTGAGGTTCTACGTTTATGTCTTTGATACATTTAGAGTTGATTTTTGTGTATGGTGATAGGTAGGGGTCCTGTTTCAATCTTCTGCACGTGGTCAACCAGTTTTCCCAGCACCATTTGCTGAATAGGTTCTCCTCTCCCCAATGGTGTTGGTGGGGACTTTGTCAAAGATGAGTTGGTTGAGAAATTGAGGTCTTGCTTCCAGAATCTCTGTCCTGTTCCATTCATCTACATGCCTGTTCTTGTACCAATACCAGGCTGTTTTGATTATTGCAATCTTATAATAAAGTTTGAAGTCTAGAAGTGTGATTCTTCCTGCTTTATTATTATTATTATTATTGCTAAGGATTGTGTTGGCTATTTGTTGTCTTTTATGTTTCCATATGAATTTCTATATTGTCATTTCCAGGTCTGAGAAAAATGATGTTGGTAATTTAAAAGGTATGGAGTTAAATCTGTAGATTGCCTTTGATAGGATGGGCATGTTAACAATGTTAATTTCTCCAATCCATGAGCATGGAATGTTTTTCCACTTGTTTGTGTCTTCTTGGATTTCTTTGAGCTGTGTTTTGTAGTTTTCATTGTAAAGGTCTTTCGCTTTTCTGTTAGGAAGATGCCAAGGTATTTCTTTCTCTTTCTGTGGATACTGTGAGTGAGTTTGTACTTTTTATTTGGTTCTGCCTTTGTTGTTGGTGTATATAAATGCACCTACCTTTTTCATGTTTATTTTGTATCCTGAGACCTTGCCAAGGTCTTTTATTGGTACAAGGAGGTTTTTGACAGATTCTCCTGGGTTTTCAACATATAGGATCATGTTGTCAGCAAAGAAGGATATCTTAGCTTCCTCTTTTCCTACTTGGATACCCTTGATTTTCTTCTCTTGTCTGATTGCTCTAGCTAGGACTTCCAAATCTATGTTGAACAGGAGGAGTAAAAGTAGGCAGTCTTGTCTTATTCTGGGTTTAAGGTGAAATGTTTCCAATATCTGTCCATTTAGCAGTATTTTGACTGTGAGTTTATTGTAGATGGCTCTTACTTTTTTGAAGTATGTTTCTTCTATGCCTAGATGTTCAAAGTTTTTTTATCAAGAAGCACTGCTGGATTTTTTTTTTTTTTGAGTTGGAGTCTCACTCTGTCGCCCAGACTGGAGTGCCGTGGCACGCTCCCGGCCACCGCAGCCTGGACCTGATGGGCTCTGGTGATCCTTCCACCTCAGCCTTCCAAGTAGCTGGAACTACAGGCACACACTACCATGCCCCGCTAATTTTTTGATTTATTGTAGAGATGAGGTCTCGCCAAGTTGCCAGGTGGGTCTTGAACCTGTGGGCTCAGGCAATCCACTCACCTCAGCCTCCCAAAGCACGGGATTACAGGCTGAGCCACCGAGCCCGGCTCACTGCTGGATTTCATCTAAAACCTTTTCTGCATTAAATCATATGGTTCTTGTTGATATATTTGTTGATATATTTAATTGTTTATGATCTTGCAGATGTTGAACCAGCCTTGCAACCAGGGGATGGTCATAGTGGGTGATTTTTGAGATGTGTTGTTGGATCCAATTTGCTAGAATCTTGTTGAGATTTTTTGTATCTATGTTCATCTGGGATATTTGCCTGTAGTTCTCTTTCTTTGTTAGAGCTTTACTTCATTTGGTATCAATGTGATGTTAACTTCATAAAATGATATGAGAAGAATTCTGTGATTCTCAATTGCCTGGAATACTTTCAATAGAATTGGTATCAGTTCCTCCTTATGTGTTTTGTAGAATTCCACTGAAAAGCTGTCTGGTCCAGGCTTTTTTTTTTTTTGCAGTTAGTTTTCTTATGATGAAGTCAATTTCCTGGGCTATTATTGGCCTATTTAGGGTCCCAATTTCTTCTTGTGTCAACCTAGGGAAGTTGTGTGATGTCAGAAATTTCTTTATTTCATTTAGGTTTTTGAGTTTGTTTCCATACAGGTGTGCATAGCAATAATCTTTGACAAAATTTTGTATTTTTCAGGGTCAGTTGTGGTTTGATATTTTGCATTTCTGATTGTGTTTATTTGGGCTTTTTCTCTCATTTTCTTGGTCAGTCTGGTTAGGGGTCCATTAATCTGTATCCATTCAAAGAGCCAGCTTTCTGTTTTGTTGATCTTTTCTATGATATTTTTGTCTTCTATATCCCATATTTGGGCCCTTATTTTGGCAATCTGGTTTCTTCTTCTGAAGTTAGAGGTTTCATGGTCCTGTTTTTCCACCTTTCTTAGGTGATTTATTAGGCTGTTAACTTGTGATTTTTCCATTTTCTTGATATATGTTCATAGAGACATGAATTCCCCTCTTAGTACTCCTTTGATGCCATCCCAGAAGTTTTGGTAAGATGTTTCTTCATTTTCATTTATTTCCAGGAAATTTTAAGATCTGTTTTGATTTCTGTGTTTGATCCAGGAGCTGTTCAACATTATGCTGTTTACTGTCCATGTTTCTGTGGATTTGGGGGGGAATTTTTATTGCTGTTGATATTTCTTTTTATTCCACTATGGTCTGAGAAGCTGCATGGCAGTATTTCAATCTTTTTTTTTTTTTTGAGTTGGAATCTCACTCTGCCACTCAGACTGGAGTGCAGTGGCTGCTCCTAGCCACTGCAGCCTCTACCTGCTGGGCTCCAGCGATCCTTCCACCTCAGTCTTCCAAGTAGCTGGAACTACAGGCGCATGCTACCATGCCCAGCTAAGTATTTCAATCTTATGAAATTTGTTTACGTTTGATATTTGGCTAGGGATGTACTCAGTCTTGAAGTATATTCCAAGTGGGGATGAGTAGAATGCATATTCCATGGTTTTTGGGTGGGGTGTTCTGTAGGTATCTATGAAGTCCATTTGGTTAAGTGTCAAATTAACATTTCAGATCTCCTTGTTGATTTTTTTGCCTCGATGATTTATCTAGGATTGTTAGTGATGTATTTAAGTTCCCACTATGATAGTGCTAGAGTCAATATCTTTTTTTACTTTGCTTATAGTTTTTTTAATAAAAGCTGGTGTTCCCATGTTGTGTGCCTATATGTTTAGGATGGATATTTATTGTTGATAGATTGAATATTTTATCAATTTGTAGTGTCCTTCTGTATCTTTTTAAATTTTTCTTAGTTTAAATATTGTATTGTCTGCTATTAAGATCATGACTCCTGCCCTCTTTTGTGTTCCATTCACCTGAAAATTTGTTTTGAATCCTCTAAATTTGTGTCTGTGAGAGTCCTTTGGGTTGAGATGTGTTTGCTGGAGGCAGCAAATCATGGGATCATGTTTTTAAATCCAGTTTTTTGTTCTTTTTGTCAATGTCTTTTCAATGGTGCATTTAGTCCATTCACATTAAAGTTGGTTATTGAGATAGGAGAGTCTATCGCTGTCATGAGACTCTTATAAAAAGTCCTTTGTTGTTGTTGCTGTTTCTTTGTTTGTTGGTTGGTTTTATTTTCATTTGGGGGTTGATATAAGTGTGTATCTTTAATTTTTCAGTCATGATATATGCTATGTTGATTCTCTGGTTTCCTGCATTCTTGGGAAGAGCATGGTCATGCTTTTTTATTATTATTATTTCTTCTGTGTTTAATATCTTCTTAAGTGTCTCTTGTGGAGCTGGTCTGGAGGCAGCATAAACTCTTAGGAGTTGAATGTCTGGAATGGATTTTAAGTCTCCATCACTGATACAGCTTAGCTTAGCTGGGTAGAAATTTCTTGGTTGAAATTGTTTATCCTTGAGAACTTTGTAGTCTGAACTCCAGTCTCTTCTGTCTTGTAGTGTTTCTTTAGATGAGTTGTCTGCTATTCGAATTGCTCTTCCCTGGCAGTCTGACCTTTCTCTCTCACTGCCTTTAGGATTTTTTCTTTTATACTTACTTTGTGTAAGTGAATTACTATGTGTTTAGGAGTTGGTCTTCTCAATTTGATGCCTTGCTTGGAATCTCTTGTACTTGGAGGATCACATCTCTAGTGAGATGAAGGACATTTTCTTGGATAATTTCATGGAATGTTTGTTCCAAGGTGGTCTGTGTCTCCTTTTATGCCTCAGGAATGCCAATCAGGCATAAGTTTGGCCTCTTAATTTAACTGTTCTTCTCTTGGAGGCTTTGTTCAGTCTTTTTAAGTTTTCTTTCTACATTTTTAACAGTTTGAATTAGTTCCATATTTTGGCACTCAAACTCTAAGATTCTTTCTTCTGCTTGGTTATTTCTGATTTCCATGCATGTCAATTTGCTATTTATTTCACTTACTATGTTATTTATTGTCATCACCTCAATTATCAACTCTTTCATTCATTCATCTTGTCTTTCTTTGTTTCTGTTTATCCTTTCTATCAATGCCTTGGTATTTGTATTTGTTGTTTGAAACTAGTCATTTGAGGGCTCTTCATTGTTTGAGTTCCAAATTCTGTATTCTCTGACGCTGTCTTTCTTGGTGTCTGGGGGGTACCTGTGTTCTTCTGTGATTCTTCTTCATTTGTGATGGTTTCCCCCCTTATTTTTTCAGATTCTTTAACACTGTTGCTCATTGCTTTACTTCTGTTTGTTCAATTCCCTATTCTTCCTTATGTAAATCCCCTGGATTTGTTCAATTTGGAAGCAAAAATATGGAACACTTCACGAATTTGCATTTCTTCCTTTTGCAGGGATCATGCTAATCTTCTCTGTATCATTCCAGTTTTAGCTTATGTTCTGCTGAAGTGAGCACTATTTCTTTTCTTAATACAAGTGCTTCTACAAACTTGTGCTAGTATTATGAAAAAATTATTGAGTGATATACTTATGATGTTTCTAGCTTTCTATTTTTTAAATAAAATTATACTTTAAAATGTGCAAGTTCTTCATGGACTAATTTATGTTTTTTATTGGAAAGCACGGAAAAATATTTAAAATATATGTGTATGAATTTGTGTGTGTGTGTATGTGTGTGTACACCTCAAATTTCTGTATCACATTCAATATCTTATCAATATCACATTTTTGGAAAATTTTGTAGATGTAGTATCTTTACTATGAAGCCTCACATCTTACCTAAACTAAGCCAGTCTAGTCTGATCACTGTTTTATGGAAGCTGGCAGCAGATGGTTGGGGAGGGGCTGCTGAGAATGGATCCCAGTCTGCTGCTCTGGAATTGAGGCTTTTCACAGCTTGTCCTGGAGGCAGTCAGAATACACAAGGATACGCTTTGACAAACAGACTGACAACAAACTTGAAGCATGTTTGGACCCTTAGGTGAAATCAACTAAACATAAAAATGATTTTCTTAAAACTGTTGCTTTAACTTCTACATATTACATATTAAACCTAGTGTTTGCATCCAGATTAAAGTTTGGAACAAATGGGATCATTTGTACACAAAATATGGTTATAAAAAATATTTGAGCATTTTGCATGATTTAGTAAAATAAGATACAATGCTATGAATGATATAAAATTGAATTTCAGAAGATACAAGATTAAACTATTGTGCTGTGAATGAAAAACACAGTTTTCACTTAGTGAGAACAAAAAGCACAGACATACAGACTGATAGTTATTCCATACACAAACCTCACACTGAGATAAATCCCACATGATTTCAGCTTCAGCCCCCTCTTTCCTTGGCTAATCCTCAGTTTTAGAATTTAAGACTATCTCTATTTAAAAATTGACTTGGCAGAATACAGGAACAATTGAGCTATAACCTTGCCTGAGTTATTTCCCTGCTGTAATATACTTAGACATTTTTTAAATGTCACATATTATTAGAAAATAAAAATAGAAGCCATCTTAGCTCAGAAACATTAAATTAAAAGCAAAAATAAAGCAACAAATTTAGTATGACCAGAAAAGTCAAAAGTCACAGCGAAAAAATGATGGATCTGTGATGACAAATATGTGTGGACCATGAAATGATTTTGCTTTTAATTTGACAAAATACATCTTTATAAAAATTTAAATTTAATTAGGAATAAAATTTGGAGACACCCCTACCTTATGCTGTAACAGGCACAGACACATCAGAACTGAGTGGGAGACTTGACAACAGCAGCGAGTAGGGTGAGTTTGGATCTGATCCATTTCTTCTCCTACAGCATTCTGTGGGACATCTGACCCACACTGAGAGCAATCCTATCAGCCTGCACTGAGAGCAGAGGGGAAGGGCTGGAAACTAGAGCTGCTCCCTAAGGTAGAGGCCTGAAAGGAACCTGGAACCACACAAATGGCCACAGAGAGAGTTTTTTTTTTAATTTCTTCTTGTTTGCTTTTAGTTTTAGTTTTAGCTTTTTTCCCCTCCTTTTTTTTTGTTACATTTTTGTACTTGCTTTGTTTCCATTATTTTATTTTATTTTTTAAATTTTCTGCTTATGTATGAGTATTTTAAAGGGGAGAATTTGTTTGTTTGTACAATTGTCTGTATGTTTTTGCCTTTTTTATTTTTTCTGTCCTTGTTTGTCTCTCTGTTAATTCATTGGTTGGTATGTCTGTCTGTTTTCCCTCCTCTCCTTCTCTTTCTCCACCTCCCTATGGTCTTCTTCATTCCTTTATTCATTTTTTCCCTTTTCTTATCTCATTTTGCTTTCAGTAGGCAAACAGACATCCTTACTGCATGGACAGGTTGTAAGGCAGTGGAGGTGAGTTTCAGGGGGTTCACACACCTGTCAGCAGATACTGGGATCTGCAAATAGCATCTGAATCACAGCCCCCCCCATTTAAATCTCAAATCTGCAAAGAGCAGTGGCCACCACCCCAATCTAGCTTCAGAATTAAACAAAACCAGAAGATCTACATAAGGAAGAATAGGAGATTGAACAAACAGAAATAAAAGATATCCCCCATCACTGAACAACAGAATTAAAGAAAAGGTAAAACAAGAGTAAGGAAAACCTACATAAATGAAGAAAAACTAAAGGAAAAATATGAGTCTCACACAGACCTCTGGGAGGTCAGCCACTGAGAATACAGACTTCAGAACTGAAACAATAAAAAGCCCCTGGAATTACTGGTCTCAAATCACAAACCCAGATATCAAGATATAGATAATAGAGAGAATAAATAGAAATGAGGAGAGACTAGAGGAAAGAATAAGGAGTTGATAACTGAGATAATAGCAATAAAGAATACAGTAAGGCTGAGGAGGAAGGATCGCCGGGGCCCAGCAGGTCAAGGCTATGGTGGCCGGGAGCAGGCACTGCACTCCAGTCTGGGTGACAGAGTGAGACTCCAACTAAAAAAAAAAAAAAAAAGAATACAGTAAATGAAATAAAACAACAAACTGATAAGCATGGAAAGCAGAATTAGCCAAGCAAAAGAAAGAAACCCAGAGCTTGAGGATCAAAAATAGGGAACTAACCCAAAGTGTTAAAAACATAGAAAAGAAGCTTTAAAAGACAGAACAAAACCTCTGAGAGTTGAAAAATTATCTCAAGAGGCTGAACTTGAGATTAATTGGAATTCCTGAGGCAGATAGAGAGACAGAGACCACCCTGGAACAATCATTCCATGAAATTATACAAGAAAACTTTCCTCATCTCATCAGTGATGTGACCATTCAAACACAAGAGATTCACAGAACCCCTGCAAGAAAAAAAAATGAGAAGATGAACTCCTAGATACATAATAATTCACCTACACAAAGTAGATATAAAAGAAAAAATCCTAAAGTCAACAAGAGAAAAAGGTCAGACTACCTATTGGTGAAGACCAATTAGAATAGTAGCAGACTTATTTACTGGCTACTACTTCAGGCTGGGTGAGCTTCCAAGTTCTCAATGATAAATAATTTCAACCAAGAATTACCTACCTAGCTAAGTTTCATCAATGATGGAGAATTAAAGTCCTTTCCAGGCATTTGATCCCTAAGAATCTGCACTGTCTCAAGACCACCTCTCCAAGAAACACTTAAGAAAGTGTTAAACACAGAAGAAAGGCAAAAAAGAATGTCAATACCCTTCCCAAGAATGCAGGAAACAGATTGAAAGCACACATAAAGCAACTGAAAAATCAAAAGAAAGACAACAGACACATAAACAAACAGCAGCAACAACAACAAACTATATAAGAACCTTGTGACATGGATAAACTTCCACATCTCTATAATTAATCCGAATGTGAATGGACTAAATGTGCCACTGAAAAGACACAGAATGGCAAAATGGATAAAATATCATGAGTCAACAATATATTGCCTACAAAAGACATACATCTCACCAGAAAGGACACTCACAGATTCAAAGTAAGAGAATGAGAAGCAAAATTTCATGAATGGAACACAAAAGAAAGCAGAAGTTGTGATATTAATATCAGACAAAATAGCCTTTAAGCTATAAAAATTTAAAATGAAACGGAAGGTCACTACATAAAAGGTTCAATTCATCAATATCTATAAATACCCATCAAACATATATGCACCCGGTGACCAAGCCAGGTGTGCGCGGGTGTCAGTGCTCCCAGGGCTTGGACGCGCCTGATGCGCCTAGCAGGGACCAAGACTGCAAACTGCTGAATAGACAGACTGTAAAGCAGAGGGAAAAGTGAACAAAACCAGAAGACCCTCATAAGGAAGAACAGGTCATTGCAGAAGAGAAATAAAAGCAACCCCACCTTCCCTCAAAAACAGAATTGAAGAGGGGAAGGGAAAGGGGTAAAGGGAGAAAAATCTACAGAAATGAAGAAAAACCAAAAGAAGAGTATGGGTCTCTCCCAGACGCCTGGGAGAGCAGACACTGAGAAAATTGACTTTGGAATACAAACAATGAAAAGTCCCCAGAATGAAGGGTCTCAAAATGCAAATGTAGATATCAAAACAATAATGGAGAGACTAAAAAGAATTGAGGAGACACAAGAAGAAACTAGGAAGGAGCTGATATCTGAGATAACAGTAATAAAGAATACTGTGAATGAAATAAATAACAAATTGATAAGCATGGAAAGCAGAATTACCCAAGCAGAAGAAAGAATCTCAGAGCTTGAGGACCAAAATATAGAAATAACCCAAACTCTTAAAAACACAGAAAATAAGCTAAAAAAGACAGAACAAAACCTTCAAGAGATGAGTGACTACCTCAAGAGGCCTAACCTAAGAATAATCGGACTCCCTGAGGCAGAAAGAGAAACAGAGACCACATTGGAACAAACTTTCCACGAGATCATTCAAGAAAATTTCCCTTATCTAATCAGTGATACAAAAATTCAAACACAAGAGATTCAGAGAACCCCCGCAAGACAACAAATGAGAAGACCAACTCCTAGACACATAATAATTCACCTAAATAAAGTAGGCACAAAAGAAAAAATCCTAAAGGCAGCAAGAGAAAAAGGACAGATCACCCACCATGGAAGACCAATCAGAATAGCAGCAGATTTATCTGCAGAAACCCTGCAGGCTAGGAGAGCTTGGAGCCCTATCTTCAAAGTCCTAAAGGATAAACAATTTCAACCAAGAATAACCTACCCAGCCAAGCTAAGCTTCATCAGTGAGGGAGAATTAAAATCTTTCCCAGATATCCAATCCCTAAGAACTTATGCAGCCACAAAACCATCTCTACATGAAACACTTAAGAAAGTACTAAACACAGAAGAAAAGGAAAAAAGAACAACGTTCTTCACAAGAGTACAGGGAAAAGAATAAAATATACACGAACCAACCCCAAAAGCAAAAGAAAGACAAAAAAAAAAAAAAAAAGAAAAAAAAAAAAGAAAAAACCAAGTGGAAGAACAATAACTCAATAAGAACTCCATGATAGGGATGAACTCTCACATTTCAATAATTCGTCTGAATGTGAATGGACTAAACGCACCACTGAAAAGACATAGAATGACAAAATGGATAAAATATCACCAGGCAACAATATACTGCCTTCAAGAGACCCATCTCACTAGAAAGGACATACACAGACTCAAAGTAAGAGGATGGGAAACAAATTTTCAGGCGAATGGAACACAAGAAAGAAAGGAGGAGTCGCGATCCTAATTTCAGACAAAAGCCAATTAAGCTATCAAAAATTAAAAAAGATACAGAGGGCCACTACATAATGATAAAAGGTTCACTCCATCAACAAGAAATATCTATCCTAAACATATATGCACCCAACATAGGTGCACCAACATTCATAAAGCAACTTCTAGGAAAACTAAAGAAAGACATTGACTCTAACACCATAATAACTGGGGACTTTAATACACCACTCACAACCTTAGACAGATGATCAGGACAAAAAATCAGCAAGGAGATCCGGAACCTCAATGAGACTCTGGACCAAATGGACTTAATTGATACCTATAGAACACTCCATCCAAAGACCACAGAATACACATTCTACTCATCACCGCATGGAACATATTCTAAGATCGACCACATAATTGGATACAAATCAAGTATAAGCAAATTTAAAAGGACTGAAATTCTGCCATGCACCTTCTCGGACCACAGTGGAATAAAAATAAACATTGACACCAACAAAGTCCCCCCAAAACCCACAAAGACATGGACACTAAACAGCATGATGCTAAATAACTCGTGGGTCAATGATGACATCAAAATAGAGATCAAAAGATACCTGGAAACAAATGAAAATAAAGAAACATCTTACCAAAATCTCTGGGATGCCTTAAAAGCTGTAATAAGAGGGGAATTTATATCCCTACAAACACACATGAGGAAAATGGAAGGAACAGAAATTGACAACCTAGCAAGCCACCTAAAGAAGCTGGAAAAGCAAGACCACAAAACCCTAATTTCAGCAGAAGAATCCAGATCACCAAAATAAAAGCCCAAATCCAGGACATAGAAGACAAAAGATAATACAAAAAATCAATGAAACAAAAAGCTGGTTCTTCGAAAGGGTAAACAAGATTGATGGTCCTGTAGCTAGACTGACCAAGAAAAAACGAGAAAAAAACCAAATAAGCATAATCAGAAACACAAAAGATGAAGTCACATCTGACCCTGAAGAAATACAAAAGATCATTAGAGACTACTACGTACACTTGTATGGAAACAAACTTGAAAACCAGAAGGAAATGGAAGACTTTCTGACATCACACAACCTACCTAGGTTGAACAAGAAGAAATTGAGACCCTAAATAAACCAATAACAATCAAGGAAATCGACCACGTAATAAGAAAACTCCCTACAAAAAAAAGCCCTGGTCCAGATGA
>NW_007250053.1:0-8043 GCF_000164805.1 Carlito syrichta
CTTATGTCAGTTTTCTAGCAAGCTGGTTAGCTAGTTAATTCACCTAATTAAGTCAGTTGACTAGCCAGCTGGCTAGACTAGCCAGCTTGCTAGTTTTGTCAGCTGGCTAGACAGTTGGCTTGTTAGATAACTCACCTAGTTAATTTAGCTGAATTGCCAGCTGACTAGCCATGTAGCAAGCTAGATGATTCAACTGGCTAGAAAGCAGGGCAGCTAGTTATGACAGGTAGTTAAGTTAACTGACTAGTAAGCTGATTAGGTAGATAGTTAGGTAGTTAAATCAGCTGAAAAGCCAGCGGATTACATAGGTAGTTAGCTAGTTAAGTCAGCTGCCTAGCCACCTGGCTATCTAGTGATGTCAACTAGTTAAGTCAGCTGGCTAGCCAGCTGCCTAATGAGTTAAGTCAAGTAGTTGAGTCAGCTGGCTAGCCCAATGGCTAGTTTGTTGAGTCAGCTAGTTAATTCAAGTGGCTAGCCCTCTGGCTAGCTAGGTAGCTAGCAAGTTTATTTTCCTGGCTGGCCAGCTGGCTAGATGGTTAGCTCAGCAAGTTAAGTCAACTGGCTAGCCTCCTGTCTAGGTAGGTAGCTAGCTAATTAAGTCAGCTGGCTAGCTGACATATTAGGTAGTTAAGTCAGCGAGTTAAGTGTTCTGGTTAGTCGTCTGACTCACTAGGTGGCTGACTAGTTAAGCCAGCAGGCTAGTAGGATTGCTATCTAGTTAAGTCAGCTAGTTAAGACAGCTGGTTTTCCGGCGGCTAGCTAGGTTGCTGGCAAGTTAAGATGACTGGTTAGCCAGATGTCCAGCCTGCTGGCTAGATTGCTGGCTGCCTAGCCAGCTAGCCAGCCAGGTAGCTAGCTAGTTAAGACAGCTGGCTAGCCATTTAGCAACAAGATAGTTAGCTAGTTAAGTCAGTTGGTTAACCAGCTAGCCAGCCTACTAGTTAGTCAGCTAGTTAAGTTAACTAGCTATCCAGCTAGCTAGTTAAGTGAGCTAGTAAGTCAGCTAAGTATTCAGGTACCTAGTTAAGTCAGCTAGCTAGTCAGGTTGCTAGTCATCTAGCTTGTTAAGTCAGCTAGCTATTCAACTAGCTTGTCAGGTAGATAGCTAAGTCAGCTAGCCATCTAACTAGCCAGTTAGCTAGCTAGTTAAATCGGCTAGCTATTCAGCTAGATAGCTTGTTTGCTAGATAGTAATGTTAGCTAGATAGCCGGCTAGCTAGTCAGCTAGCTAGTTAAATCAGCTAGCAAATCAGTTAGTTAGTTAGCTTACTAGTCAAGCAACTCAGCTAGCTGGTGAGCTAACTAGTGTCCTCCATCACTTTCCATAAGGTCAGGTAACTAGTCTGCTCGCTCACCAGCTAAAAGGTAAGCAAACTAGTCAGCATGCTCACCAGCCAACAGCTAAACTAACTTGCCAGCTCACTTGCCAACAGGTCAGCTAAGTATTCGGCTTGCTTGCCAGCAGACTAGTTAAGTCAGCTCACTGGTCAATTCACTTGCCAGCCGACTAGTTATGGCAGTTCATGCATCAGCTCACTCACTGGCCAAATAGTTATTTCAGCTGACCAGTCGGTTCATTCACCGGCCGACTAGTTAAGTCAGCTCACCTGTCGGAACCCATGCCACCAGTCTAGTTATGTCAGCTAATTGGTCGGCCTACTAGCCGGCCAACTAGTTAAGTCAGGTAAGCAATCCACCAACTAGTGGGCCACCTTGGCAGCCGACAACTAAGATCAGCTAAATATCTGGCCGACTAGTTAGGTCAGCTAACTATTCGGTCAACTAGTCGGCCGAATTATTAGGTGAGCAACTGGCCAGTCAACTACTTAACCGAGCTATCTATGGGGCCAAATCCTCAGCCAACTAGTTATCCAAGCTAAATATTCGGCCGATTAGAGGACCAACTTGTTAAGCCAGCTAACAGCTCTGCCGAGAAGTCAGCCAACATGCTAACCCAGCTAACTAGTCGGCCGACTCATCAGCCAGTAAGTGTCACCTAGCTATTTGTTAACAAACTTGTTAGGTCAGCTATTTTACTCGTTTACCAACTAGTTAAAACAGTTATTTACCTCATTGACCAGCTCGTTAATTCAGCTAGGTATCTCATAAGCTAACTAGTTATGTCAGCTAGCTAAGTGAGCTAGCTAACTAGCTAGCTAAATAAGTCAGCTAGCTAAGTCATCTAGCTCACTAGTTAGCTAATTATTTAAGTCAGATACTTAAGTCTGCTACCTAACTAGTTTGTTAATTAGTTAAGTCAGTTCGTTATATAGCTAGTTCAATAGTTAACTAACTATTTAATTTAGGTCGTTAAGTCAGCTAGCTAACTAGTTGCCACCCAGTTAAGACAGCTATCCAAGTAATTAAGTTAGCTAGCTAAGTCAGCTTGTTAAGTCAGCTTTCTAATTTAGTCAGCTGGTTAAGAAATCTAGATAGCTAGTTAGCAAAGGGTTTAACTCAGCAGGTTGTGTCAGTTGTTATCTCGTTAACTAACAGGTTAAGTCAGCTGGTCAAGTCAGCTAGCTAGCTAGTTAGCAAACGGGTTGATTCAGCTGGTTGAGTAGGCTAGCTAGCTATTTAGCTAACGAGTTAAGTCAGCTGGATGGTCACCTAGCCTCTAGATAGCTAATGAGTTAAGTCGGCTGGATGAGTCAGCTAGCAAGCTCATTAGCTAACAAGAAAAGTCAAATTATTAAGTCACCTAGCTAGCACTTTACATAACGATTAAGCCAACTAGTTATCTAGCTGGTTATGTCAGCTAGATAGGAAGGGATCTTATTAAGTCAGCATGTTACCTAGGTAGCTAGCTAGTTAGCTAACTGTTTAAGTCAACTGGCTAATTAGATAGCTATCAAGTTAGCTAACTATTTAAGTCATCTGGCTAGCTAGGTAGCTGCTAGCTAGTTAAGTCAGCTACTTAAGTCAGCTTGATAGTCAGCTGGCTAGCTAGGTAGCGAGCTAGTTAAGTCTGTTGACTAGCCAGCTGGCTAGCTGGTTAATTCAGCTATTTAAGATAGCTGGCCAGCCAACTAGCTCGGTAGGTAGCCAGCTAGTTAAGTCAGTTAGATAGCTACCTGGCTAGCTAGTGATATCTGTGAGTTAAGTCAGCTGTCTAGACAACTGGCTAACTGGTTAAGTCTGCTTGTTTAGTGTGTTGTGTATCCAGTTGGCTAGGTAGTTAGCTAGATAGACAAGTCAGCTTGCTAACCAGCAGGATAGTTGTTCAAGTCAACTAGTTAAGTATGCTGTCTAGCCTGCTGGCTACATAGATAGCTAGAAATTTAAGTGAAGTGGCTAGCCAGCTTTCTAGCTTAAGTCAGTTAGGTAATTCAGTTGGCTATGCTGCTGGGAAGATAGGTAGCCAGCTAGTTAATTCAGCTGCTAGTTAGCTGACTAGCGGGTTATTCAGCTAGTTAAACCAGCTGGCAGCCAGCGGGCTAGGAAGTTAAGTCAACTACTTACGTCAGGTTTTTAACCAGCTGGCTAGCTAGTTATTTCAGTTAGTTAAGTCAGCTGGCTAGCTAGGAAGCTAGCTATATTCGTCAGCTACTTATTGTAGCTAGGTTGCTAGTTAAGTCAGCTTCTTATGTCATCTGCCTAGCTAGATAGGTAGATAGATAAATAACTGGTTAAACCAGCTAGATAAGCCAGCTGGCTAACTAGGTAGCTAGCTGACTAAGTCAACTAGTGTAGTCACCTTGCTAGCTAGTTAAGTCAGCAAGTTAAGTCAGCTGACTAGCCAGCTGCCTAGCTGAGTAGTTGCCTAGTTAACTCAGCTGGCTAGCCCATTATATATCTAGTTAAGTAACCTAGTTAAGTCAGTTCACTAGCCAGTTGGTTACCTAGGTACCTAGGAAGTTATGTCAGCTGGCGAGCCAGTGGGATTCCTAGGTAACTAGCTAGTTAAGTCAGCTGGCTAACCAGCTGGCTAGTTAGGTACCTAAGCTAAGTCAGCCTGCTAGCCAGCAGGCTAGATAGCTATGTCACCTAGTTAAGTCAGCTGACTAGACAGATGGCTAACTAGGTAGCTAGATAGTTAAGTGAGCAGTCTATTCCGCTGGCTAGCTAGTTATGTCACCAAGGTAAGACAGCTGGATAGACAGCTGGCTATCTAGGTAGCTTGCTAATTAAGTCAGTTGGCTAGACAGCTGACTAGATAGTTAAGTCACCTAGTTTAGTCAGCTGGCTAGCCAGCTGGCTAGATATATAACAAGCTAGTTAATTTAGCTGACTAGCAAGCAGATCAGCTATTTAAGTCAGCTAGTTAAGTCAGCTGGCTCGTTAGCTGTCTGGCTAGGTAGCATAGCTAATTAAGTCAGTTGGCTAGCCATCTGGCAAGCTAATTAAGTGAGCTAGGTAAGTCAGCTGGCTAGCCAGCTAGCCTGCTAGGTAGAGGGCTAGTTAAGTCAGCTGGCTCCCCAGCAGGCAAACTAGTTAATTCAGCTTGTTGAGTCAACAGGTTGTCAACTCCTTATGTCAGCTGGCTTGCCAGATGGGTAGCTAGTAAGCAAGCTAGATAAGTCTTCTGGCTAGCCAGCAGGCTAACTATTTAAATCAGCTAGTTAATTCAGCCTGCTTCCCAACTGGCTAGCTAGGTTGCTAACTTGTTAATCCAGCTGGCTAGCCAGCTGGCTAGCTGGTTAAGTCAGTCAGTTAATTCAGCTGGCCAGGCAGCTGACTTGCTATTTAAGTCAGCAAGTTAATTCAGCGGGCCAGCCAGTTGGCTAGCTAGTTAAATCAGTTAGTTAAGTCAGCTGGCCAGCCAGCTGGTTAGCTAGGTAGCTAGCTAGTTAAGTCAGCTAGTTAATTCAGCTGGTTAGCTTGGTATCTAGCTAGTTAATTCAGGTAGTTCAGTGAACTGGCTAGCCAGCTGCCTAGCAGGGTACCTAGCTAGTTAAATCAGCTGGTTAGCAAGCTGGCTAGCTAGTTAAGTCACATAGTTAAGTCAGATCACTGGCTAGCAGGTTATCTAGGTAGTTAGGTAGTTAAATCAGTTGTCAAGCCAGAGGACTATGTAGGTAGGTAACTATTTAAGTGTGCTGGCAAGCCATCAGGCTATCTAGTTATGTGACCTAGCAAAGTCAGCTGGCTATCAAGCTGTCTAACTAGCTAGGTAGTTAATTAAGTCTGCTAGCTAGCCAGCTGGCTACTTAATTAAGTCAGCTAATTAAGTCAGTGTCTAGCCTGCTGGCTCTTTGGTAGCTAGGCAATTAAGTCAGCTGGCTAGCCAGCTGGCCACCTTGCAAAGTTAGCTAGTTTAGTCAGCTGGATAACCAACTGGCTAGTTAGTTAAGTCAGTTGGTGAAGACAGTTGTCTAGCAAGCTGGCTAGCTAGTTAAAAAACTGGTTATGTCAGATGGGGAGCCAGCTGGCTCACTAGTTATTTCAGCAAGTTAAGTCATCTGACTAGCTAGGTAGCTAGGCAATTACATCAGCAAAAGGCCAGCTGGTTAGCACGTTAAGCCAGATAGTAAAGACAGTTGGCTAACCAACTTGCTATCTAGGTAGCTAGCTAGATATGTCAGCTGTCTAGCCAGTTGGCTAGCTAGTTAAGTCACCTAGTTAAGTCAGGTGAGATAGAAGCTGGCTAGCTAGGTAGCTTGCTACTTATGTCAGGTGACTAGACAGCTGGCTAGCTAGATAAGTCACCTAGTTAGTTCAGCTGGATGGCCACCTGGCTAGCTAATTAGCATGCTATTTAATTCAACTGGCTAGAAAGCAGGCCAGCTAGTTAAGACAGTTAGTTAATCTGCTGGATAGAAAGCTTGCTGGCAAGGTTGTGACCTATTTAAGTCTGTTGGCTAGCCAGCTGGCTAGCTAATTATGTCACCTAGTTAAGTGAGCTCTCTGTCGAGGTGGCTAGAGAGGTGTTTAGTCAGATGCTTAGCCGTCTGAATATCTACTTAAGTTAGCTAGTTTAGTCACCTGGCTGACCATCTGTCTAGCTCGTTAATCAACTAGTTAAACCAGCTGGTAACCAGCTGGCTAGCTAGTTAAGTCAGCTCTTTACATCAGTTGACTAGCCAACTCCCTAGCTACTTAAAAACCTATTTAAGTCAGATGGCTAGATAGTTGGCTAGCTAGTTATTTCAGCTAGTCTAGTCAGCTGGCTAGCTAGGTAGATAGCCAATTAAGGCAGCTAGTTATGTCAGCTACCCAGCTATTTAAGTCAGTTAGTTAAGTGGGCTAGCTAGCTAGATATTTAACTATGTAGCTAGATAGTTATTTCAGCTAGTAAATTCAGCTGGCTAGATGGGTAGCTAGCTAATTAAGTCTGTTAGTTAAGTAAGCTGGCTAGCTAGCTAAGTCAGCTAGGTAAGTCAGCTGGCTAGCCAGCTGCCTTGCTGTGTTTCTAGCTTGTTAATTCAGATGGCTAGCCAGATCGCTAGCTAGTTAAGTCACCTAGTTATGTCAACTAGAAAGTCAGCTGGTTAGCTAGTTAGCTAGGTAGTTAAGTCAGCTGGCAAGCCAGGGGGATACGTAGGTAGCTAGTTATTTTACTCAGCTGGCTAGCCACTTGGCTAGGAATAGATGTCATCTAGTTAAGTCAGCTGGCTAACCAGCTGGCTATCTAGTTATGTCAGTTAGCTGAGTCAGCTGGCTAGCTGGTTAAGTCAGCTAGTTAATTCAATTTTCTAATCAACTGACTAGCTAGGTAGCTCCCTAGTTACATCAGCTACCTAGACAGCTGGATATCCTATTAAGTCAGACAGTAAAGAGAGCTGGCTAACCACCTGACTAGGAAGGTAGCTAGGTAGTTAAGCCAACTGGTTTGCCAGATGGCTAGTTAGTTAATTCAGCGAGTTAAGTGAGCTGGCTAACCAGCTGGCTAACTAGGTGGCTAGCTAGTTAAGCCAGCTGGCTAGACAGATGGCTACATAGTTAAGGCAACTAGTTAAGTCAGCTCGTTAGCCAGCAGGCTAGATAGGTGCCTGACAATTAAGCTGGCTCATTAGCAGGCTGGTCAGGTAGGTGACCTGCTAGACAAGCCAGCTGACTAGCTGGCTGAACAACAGAGTTGTTGGCTCTTTAAGCCAGCTGGCTATCTGACCGTTCAGTCAGCCAAATGGTTATTTAAGCTGGGTGGCTTGCCAACTGGTCAACCCACCAGCTAGCTAGGTGGCTGCCAAGATAGCTAGCCAGCCTGGTATATAGCTAGTTATGCCATATGGCTAGCCGTGTAGGTAACCAGTTAATTAGCTAGTTAAGTCAAGTGGCTAGCCAGCTATCCAGTCAATTTGCTTGTCAGTTAGTTAAGTCAACTACCTAGCCAGCTAGCTTAAGTCAGGTAGCAAATCATCTAAACATTCAGCTAGCTAGTGAAGTCAGCTAGGTAGTCAACTTGCTAGTCTGCTAACTAGTTAAGTCAGCTATCTAGTCAGCTAGATAATCAGCTAGATAGTTAAGTCAGCCAGCTAACTAGCCAGATAGCTAGCTAGTTAAGTCAGCAAGCTAGAGAGTTAGATAGCTTGTTTGCTAGCTAGTTATGTCAGCTAGATAGCCAGTTAGCTAGTCAGCTAGCTAGTTAAGTCAGCTAGCAAATCAGCTAATTATTTAGCGAACTAGAAGGCTAGCAACTAAGCTATCTGGTCAAATAACTAGTGGGATTGCTTGCTTTCCATTAGGTCAACTAATTAGTCGGCTCGCTTGCCAGCAAACTGGTCAGCAAACTAGTTGGCTCACTCGCCAGCCAACAGGACAACTAAATGTCAGCTCACTCTAAGGCCAACAGGTCAGCTAACTAGTTGGCTTTCTCGACAGCTGACTAGTTAAGTCACCTCACCTGTTGACTCACAAGCCAGCCGATTAGTTAAGGCATTTCACATGTTGGGTCACTTGCCAACTGATTAGCTAACTCTTCTGACCATTCGGTTCACTCACTAGTCGACTAAAGTCAGCTGGCTAGTCAGCTCACTCGCCAGCTGACTAGTTAAATCAGCTGACCAGTAGGCTCACTAGCCAGCTGAATAGTTAAGTCAGCTGGCCAGTCGGCTCACTTGCTGGCCGACTAGTTATCAGCTCAGCTGTGGGCTCACTTGCTGG
>NW_007250054.1:0-1040 GCF_000164805.1 Carlito syrichta
AGTATGGTCTCTGTCTTTCTTTCTGCCTCAGGAAGGCAAATTACTCTTAGGTTAGGCCTCTTGAGGTAATCACTCATCCCTTGAAGATTTTGTTCTGTCTTTTTGAGCTTATTTTCTGTGTTTTTAAGAGTTTGGGTTATTTCTATATTTTGACCCTCAAGCTCTGAGATTCTTTCTTCTGCTTGGGTAATTCTGCTTTCCATGCTTATCAGTTTGTTATTTATTTCATTCACAGTATTCTTTATTACTGTTATCTCAGATATCAACTCCTTCCTAGTTTCTTCTTGTGCCTCCTCAATTCTTTTTAATCTCTCCATTATTGTCTTGATATCTACGTTTGTAGTTTGAGACCCTTCATTCTGGGGGCTCTTCATTGTTTGCATTCCAAAATCAGTTTTCTCAGTGTCTGCCCTCCCAGGGGTCTGCGAGAGACCCATATGCTTCTTCTGGTTTTTCTTCATTTGTGTAGATTTTTCTCTCTCTCCCTTTCCCTCCCCTTCTTTGGTTCTGTTTATGAGGGAAGGTGTGGTTGCTTTTATATCTCTTCTGCAATATCCTGTTCTTCCTTATGAGGGTCTTCTGGCTTTGTTCCCTTTTCAGGTTGGAGCATAGGCTACAATCTGTATTTTTTGTAGTTTTGAGGTTTAATTGAGAGGGAAGCTGCGGTTCAGAATGTATATGCTGATTCCTGCATCCACAAACAGGTGTATGAGCACACTGGAACCTATTTCCCTCTGCCTTACAATCTGTCCATTCTGCAGTATGTAGTCTTGTTTCCTAGATTATAAAGGGGGGTATAAAAGAGGAAAATAATGGAGGAAGGGGGGGTGAATAGGGAGTTAGGAAGGGAGAAGAGCACAAGGGAAAACAGATATACATTCCAACTATCAGGTGGGAAAGAGAAACAAGGCTGGGAAAAATTGAGGAAAGACATGTAAGAAAGATTCCCTAAAGAGTACTGATAGCTACACAGAGACAGTCCAATAAAATCAAGAATCAGTGTAAGTCAGAAGGCAAACAACAAACGTGATCAAAACCAA
>NW_007250054.1:2397-3155 GCF_000164805.1 Carlito syrichta
AAGGACTAGAAAAGCAAGAACAAACCCAACTCAAATTTTATAGAAGGACATAAAGAATAGAAATCCAAGCAGAAAATAAACTTGGGACTAAAAATAGCAGAAAAGATGTATGAAATGGGTGTTGGTTTATTGATAAGATAAACAAAATTGAGAAGAAGACCAGAATCAACAAAATAGGAAACAAAAAAGGAGACATTACAACTGATACAACAGAAGTACAAAGTATTATTGGAGACTATTATGAACAGCCATATGCCAGCAAATTAGAAAACCTGGAGGAAATGCATAAATTACTGGACACATATAACCTACAAAGATTGAACCAGAAGAAATAGAAAATCTGAAAAACCCAATAAAAAGTAACAAGATTGAAACAGTAATGAAAGTTTCTTAACAAAGAAAACTCCAGAAATGGACATGCCAAAATTTTGTGGGGGTTTTGAATCAGAGTTTCACTCCATTGCCCAGGCTGGAGTGCAGTGGCGCACTCAGGGCCACCCCAGTGTCCACCTGCTGGGCTCTGGCAATCCTTCTGTCTCTGTCTTCCAAGTAGCTGGAACTACAGGTGTGGATTACCATGCCCAGTGAATTTTTGATGTATTGTAGAGACAGGTCTCACCAAGTTGTCTAGACTGGTCTCAAACCCACAGGCTCAAGCAATCCACTCGCCTTGGCCTCCCAAAGTGCTGGGATTACAGAATGAGCCACGGAGCCCAGCTGACATCCCAATTTTATAAGAATAATACAACAAATACAAA
>NW_007250055.1:0-2473 GCF_000164805.1 Carlito syrichta
AATGAATCCTCATATACAGGCAACTGCACTGACTTTTCCTAAGAATAAGGAATGTGAGTGACATATTTTCTCAATCCCCAAAAAAGTACACAGCGTCTTCCTAAGATCTATACAAGAATCAAACTTTTGACGCCAGTATTTGTGAACAGGAGTACTCATATAAAGGCAACTGCACGGCCGTTGCTAAAAATAAGGAATCTGGGGTATACGAGTCCTCCATCCTGAAAATCTACACGGCATCTTGCTGACGGCTGAAGAAGTATCAGGGATTTGAGGCCTTAATATGTGTAATAGCAATCCTCATATACAGGAAACTACATGGCCTCTTGCTAAGAAAAAATAAGAAATATGGTTTCCACGGTTCCTCCATCAAAAAATCTACATGGCGTCTTACTAAGGGCTAAACAAGAATCAGGGTTTCAAACCAGGAATCTAGGGAAAGAGAGTCTTCACATACAGGACACTACACGGCCTCCAACGAAGTACGAATAAAGAATCATTGCTGTATGCATTGTCAATCCAAAAAATTCCCTGGTTGTCTGCTATGCAACAAACAAGAAACAGAGCTTCGAGCTCCCAAATGTTTCAGAGAAATTTAGAATGTGGATATTTGAATTGGTCATTTCAGACTCCAGGAACCTTCTGATCCTCTTAAAATTGTAAATGGGTATTGGGCACTCCCACTCCGTTAGGTTCCTCGAAACAACTAAGTCCAGATTCCAGGACAAAATGAATCTTCTTGCTATATTTAGATGTAACACTGGTCTTAGTAAATCCGGTATCCTTTCCCCTCCATGTCTCTTTTTACTTTGAGACGGTACAAGGGTTTTGCACTTGCCAAATGTTTACTACATACTTTTAATGGTAACCTGGAATCATGAAATCCACGTCCGTAGGAAATTTCTGAGCATCTGTCTTTTGATATACTGAATTTGGAATCCACATCGACAGGAAAAATCAGGGCAACTTACTTAGAACGAAAAGGAAATCCGTTTCTAGGAGTTCTCATTTTCCAGAATCTACAGGGCCTCTTGATAAGGTTTAATCAGCAATCTGGGCTTCTGGGTCCCTATATTTTCAGAGCTACTTGCTCCGTGGATACGATAAATCTGTCAATAAAGATCCTCAGGATCTTTCTGGTGCTCATGTTAGTTGAAATCAAGGATTTGGCCCTAGAAATCCTTTTGTTTCCAGGGTCCATCTAAGACCATAATCATATTAAACAGAATCAAAAAATATATTGGTAAAAATCCCTCGATTCAGGATACCTCAATGTACAGAAATTCGTGTGGATGGGCAGGTAGGAATTGGGGTTTGGGTTTGGAATATTCCACATTTTGGGGAGGTCTTGTGAAGGGGAACTAGGAATCTTGCATTCCATTTCCCAAAGAACCTTATGGACGTCTTTCTCTTGATATCCAGAAAACTGGAATTCTCAGTCTTAGGAACTGTCTTGGCATCCTGCAGAGTGAAGCAGGAAGCTGGGTAATGGAGGTCATCATATACAGGAAAGTTCATATCACATTGCTAAGGAATATAAGGAATCTTCCTTATATAATACCTCAATCACAAAATTACAGGCCGTCTTCCTAAGAGGCAACCACAAATCAGGTTTTTGAAGTAGGAATCTGGGTCATGGGAATCCTCACATAGAGGAAACTTCACTGCCTATTGCTAAGTAAGAACAAGGAATCCGCGTTACTCAGGTCCTCAATCCGAAAAAAACTTCAGGTCGTCATGCTAATGGCTAAACACGAATCATGGTGTTTTCGAGCATGAAACTGGGAAATGCAGTCCTCTTCTACAGGCAACTGCATGACCTTTTGCTAAGAAAGTATAAGTAATCTGGGTTACACGATTACTCAATCCCAAAAATCTACAGAGCATCTCAGAGAGTGTTAAAAAGGAATCAGAGTTTCAAAGCAGGATTTATCTAATGAGCATCCTGTTATACAGGAAAATCCACAGCCCCTTACCAAGGAAGAAAAAGAATCGCTGTTATACCATAACTCAGTCAGGAAAATAAACAGGCCATCTGCTGTGGGTTAAACAAGAATCAGGGTTTAGAAGCTGGAACATAGGTAATAGCAGTCCTTATATTCAAAATCTATATGATCTCTATCGAAAGAGAACTAAGATACTTCTTTTACAATGTTCCTCCATCACAAGATCTACATGACATCTTGCTAATGGCAAAACAAGAATCAGGGTTTACAAACAGTGTTCTGGGGAAAGGGAGTCCTCATATACAGGACATTACACGGATCCACACTAAGGAAGAATAAGGAATCTGTGATACACTAGTCCACAATCTGAAAAATTATCAGGGTGTCTTGCTGCGATATAAAAAAGAATCAAGGCTTCGAGCTCGTCTCATGTTTCGGAGATATTTGGCTTATGGGTATTATGAATCAGTCATTTCAGGACTCCAGCAACATTCTGGACCTCTTGACATTTGTAATCCGGTATCTGG
>NW_007250055.1:3376-7484 GCF_000164805.1 Carlito syrichta
GGGAATATTGCTAAGGGCTAACACGAGTTTGGGTTTTTGAAGCATAAATTAGGGAAATGAAATCCTCATATACAGGCAAATGCACTGATTTTTCCAAAGAAAGAATAAGGAATGTGGGTTACATGTTTTTCTCAATCTCCAAAAATATACGGCAACTTTGTAAGATCTAAGCAAGAATCAAGCTTTCGACGCATGTATCTGTGAACAGGAGTACTCATATACAGGTAACTGCATGGCTGTTGCTAAAAATAAGGATTCTAGGTTATACAAGTCCTCAGTCCTGAAAATCTACAGGGCATCGTGCCGACGGCTAAAGAAGAATCAGGGATTAGAAGCATGTATGTGGATAATAGCAATCCTCATATACAGGAAACTACATGACCTTTTGCTAACAAAAGAGAAGAAATCTGTTTTCCACGGTTCCTCTATCAAGAAATCTACATGATTTTTTACTAAGAGCTAAACAAGGATCAGGGTTTCGAAACAGGATTCAAAGGAAAGAGAGTCCTCACATACAGGACACTACATGGCCTCCAACTAAGTACAAATAAAGAATCACTGTTGTACGCGCCCTCAATCCAAAAATTTCCCAGGTTGTCTGCTATGGGACAAACAAGAAACAGTTCTTCGAGCTCCCCAAATGTTTCAGAGTAATTTAGCATTCGAATAATATGAATCGGTCACTTCAGAAATCCAACAACATTCTGGTCCTCTTAAAAGTTGTAAATGGTATTGGGCACTCCAGGCCTTTAGATGCCTCAGAACAACTATGGCCAGATTCCAGGATGAAAAGAATCTTCTTGGCATCTTTGGATGTAACTCTGGTCCTTACCTGAACCCTGTAATCCTTCCCCTTCCGTGTCTCTTTTTATTTTGAAAAGGGACAAGGGTTTTACACTTGCCAAATGTTTACTACATACTTTTAATGGTAACCAGGTATAATGCAATCCACGAAACTTGGAAACTTCTGGGCATCTTTCTTTTGATATACTGAATTTGGAATCCAAATCAACAGGAAAAATCAGGGCATCTTACTGAGAATTAAAAGGAAATCCAGTTCTAGGAGTTCTCATTTTCCAGAATCTACAGGGCCTCTTGCTAAGGTTTAATCAGAAATCGTGGGCTTCTTGTTCCCTACATTTTCAGAGCTACTTGGTCATGGATATGCTTAAATCTGTCATTACAGATCCTCAGGATCTTTCTGGTCCTCTTATTAGTTGTAATCAAGTATTTGGCCCTAGAAATCCTTTTGCTCCCTGGGACCATCCACGACCATAATCATATTCCCCAGAATCAAAAGTTACATTGGTACAAAATTCCTTGATTTCGGTGACTTCAATATACAGAAAATGTACAGAAAATTCTTGTGGGTGGGCTGGTAGCAATTGAGGTTTTGGGTTTGGAATATTCCATATTTTGGGGAGGTTTTGTGAAAGGGAACCAGGAATCTTGGATTCCAGTTCCCAAAGAACATTATGGACGTCATTTTCTTGATATCCAAAAAACTGGAATTCTCAGTCACCAGGAACTGTCTTGGCATCATGCAGAGTGAAGCAGGAAGCTGGGTAATAAAGGTCGTCATGTACAGGAAACTACACATTATATTGCTAAGGAAGTATAAGAAATCTTCATTATATGAGTCCTCAATCCCAAAAACTACAGGTCGTCTTCCTAAGAAGTAATCACGAATCAGATTTTTGAAGTAGGAATCCGGGTAATGGGAGTCCTCACATAAAGGAAACTTCTCTGCCTATTGCTAAGTAAGAATAAGGAATCTGCATTACTCTGGTCCTGAATCCCAATAAAGCTTAAGGTCATCTTGCTGTGGTGTAAACACGAATAATGGTGTTTTTGAGCATGAATCTGGAAAATGGAGTCCTTATTTACAGGCAACTACATGATCTTTTGCTAATAAAGAATAAGGAATCTGGGTTACATGAGACCTCAAACCCAAAAATCTACAGAGCATCTTGGAAAGTTCTAAAAAAATCAGAGTTTCGAAGCAGGATGTATCTAATGAGAGTCCTAATATACAGAAAAATACACAGCCCCTTGCCAAGGAAAAAAAAAGAATTGTGATTATCGCATTCCTCAGTCCTTAAAATCAACAGGCCATCTGCTGTAGGCTAAACAAAAATCAGGGTTTAGAAGCTGGAATATAGGTAATAGCAGTCCTCTTATGCAGAATCTACATGATCTCCAGCTAAGGGGAACTAAGAAACCACTTTTACACGGTTCCGCCATCACAATATCTACATGATATCCTGCTAATGGCAAAACAAGAATCAGGGTTTCCAAACAGGGTTTTGGGGAACGGGAGTCCTCATATACAGGACATTACATGGCCCAGCGGTAAAGAAGAATAAGGAATCTGTGATACACAAGTCCAGAATCTGAAAAACTCTCAGGGTGTCTTGCTGTGATATAAACAAGAATCAAGGCTTTGAGCTCGTCTCATATTTCAGAGATATTTGGCTTGTGGGTATTATGAATCAGTCATTTCAGGACTCCCGCAACATTCTAGTCCACTTGAGAGTTGCAATCGTCTATCTGATAGTACAAATCCCTTAAGTTCCTCGGGACAATTAAGGCCAGACTACAGGAAAAAAAGTATTACATTGCCATATTTGGATGTAACTTCGGTCTTAAGATGAACTTGGTAATCCTTAAATTTTGTACTTCATTTGTAGAGAGGCTGAGGGTTTTGCAGTTGCCAAATATTTAGTACATATTATTAAAATGGTCCCAAGAAACAGATCTTCAAGCTCCCCAAACGTTTCAGAGCAATTTAGCATTAAGATATTATGAATCGGTCATATCAGGACTCCAGCAGCATTATGGTCTTCTTAAAAGTTGTAAATGGTAATTGGGGACTCCAAGTCTGTTTAGGTTACTGAGAACAACTATGGCCATAATACAGGACAAAAAGAAATATTCCTGCCATATTTGGATGTAACTCTGGTCTTAAGGTGAACACTGTAATACTTCCCTTACCGTGTCTCTTTTTATTTTGAGACGGGACAAGGGATTTGCACTTGCCAAATGTTTACTACGTACTTTTAATGGTAACGAGGAATCATGGAATGTACGAACCTAGGAAACTTCTGGACATCTGTCTTTTGATATACTGAATTTCGAATCCAAATCTACAGGAGAAATCAGGGCATCTTACTGAGAGTATAAAGGAAATTCCGTTCTAGGAGTTCTCATTTTCCGGAATCTTCAGGGCCTCTTGATAAGGTTTAATCAGCAATCTGGACTTCTGCATCCCTACATTTTCAGAGCTACTTGTTCCATGGGTACGCTAAATCTGTCATTACAGATCCTCAGGATCTTTCTGGTGTTCTTGTTAGTTGTAATCAAGGATTTGGCCCTAGAAATCCTTTTGTTTCCTGGGACCATCTAAGACCATAATCATATTCCCCAGAATCAAAAGTTACATTGGTACAAAATTCCTCGATTCAGGTGACCTCACAGTACAAAAAATTCTTGTGAGTGGGCAGGTAGGAAATGGGGTTTTGGGTTTGGAATATTCCACATTTTGGGGAGTTCTTGTGAAGTGGAACGAGGAATCTTGGATTCCAGTTCCCAAAGAGCATTATGGAAGTCTTTCTGTTGATATCCAAAAAACTGGATTTCTCAGTCACCAGGAACTGTCTCGGCATCCTGCAGAGTGAAGCAGGAAACTGGGTAATGGTGGTCGTCATATACAGAAAACTATACCTCATATTGCTAAGGAAGTATAAGGAATCTTCCTTATATGAGTCCTCAATCCCAAAACGTACAAGTCGTCTTCCTAAAATGTAATCTCGAATCAGGTTTTTTAGTAGGAATCTCGGTAATGGGAGTCCTCAAATACAGGAAACTTCACTGCCTATCGCTAAGAGAGAATAAGGAATCTGCGTTACTCGGGTGCTCAATCCCAAAAAAGCTTAAGGTCATCTTGCTATGGGCTAAACACGAATCATTGTGTTTTCGAGAATGAATCTGGAAAATGGAGTAATTATTTACAGGCAACTCCATGACCTTTTGCTAAGAAAGAATAAGGAATCTGGGTTACACGAGTCCTCAATCCCAAAAATTTACAGAGCATCTGGAAAGTTCTGAA
>NW_007250056.1:0-3765 GCF_000164805.1 Carlito syrichta
CGTAGATGATCCTAGGACACAAAAGGATTTGTAGGGCCAGATCCTTGATTACAACTAAAAAGAGGACCAGAAAGTTTCTGTGGATCTGTAATGACAGCTTTAGCATATCCACAGAGCAAGTAGCTCTGGAAAATGTAGGGACCCAGAAGCCCAGATTGCTTATTAAATCTTATCAAGAGGCCCTGTAGATTGCAGTTAATTAAAACTCCTAGTACCGGATTTCCTTTTCGTTCTCATTAAGATGCCCTGATTTTCCCTGTCGATGCAGATAACAAACTCTGTATACAAAAAGACAGATGCCCAGAAGTTTCCTAGGGACGTGGAATCCATGAAGCCTGGTTACCTTTAAAAACACGTACTAAACATTTGGTAACTGCAAAACACTTGTCCCCTCTCAAAATAAAAAGAGAAATGGAACGTGAAGGATTACATGGTTCACCTTAAGACCAGAGTTACATCCAAATATGGTAAGAAGATTCTTTTTGTCCTGGAATCTGGCCTTAGTTGTTCCGAAGAACCTAACGGACTTGGAGTGCCCGATACCCTTTTAAAACTTTGAAGAGGACCAGAATGTTGCTGGAGACCTGAAATGACTGATTCGTAATATCCGCATGCTAAATTGCTATGAAACATTTGGGGAGCTGGAAGCACTGTTTCTTGTTTGTCCCATAGCAGACACCTGGGAATTTATTTTGACTGAGGACTCGAACATCAAAGATTCTTTATTGTTCCTTAGTTAGAGGCCGTGTAGTGTCCTGTATGTGAGGACTCTCTTTTCCTAGATTCCTGTTTTGGAAACCCTGATTCTTGTTTAGTCCTTTGTAAGACGCCATGCAGATGTTTTGATAGAGGAACCGTGTAAAGCAGATTTCTTCTTTTTTCTTAGCAAGAGGCCATGTAGTTTCCTGTATATGAGGATGGGTATTTCCCACATTTATGCATCGAATCACTGATTTTTCTTTCCCCGTTAGCAAGGTTCCCTGTAGATTTTCAAGACAGAGTACTCGTAATACCCAGATTCCTTATTTTTAGCAACAGCAGTGCAGTTGCCTCTATATGAGTACTCCCTTTGCCAGAAACATGCATCGAAACCCCGATGCTTGTTTAGATCTTAGGAAGACACAGTGTAGTTTTTTGGGGATTGAGAACACGTCACCCAGAATCCTTAATGTTTCTTAGGAAAATTCCATGCAGTTGCCTGTATATGCGGATTTCATTTCCCTTGCTTATACTTAAAAAACCCAAATTCGTGTTTAGCCCTTAGCAAGGCACCCTGAAGTTTTTTTTTGGGATTGTGGACACGTGTAAACCAGATTACTTATTCTTCTTTAGCAGTAGACAGTACAGTTTCCTGTATATGAGTACTCCCATTATCCAGATTCCTACACCCAAATCTTAATTGGAGGTTATCTCTTAGCAAAAGCTCTGTAGATTTTTGGGATGGCGAACTCGTGTAACCAAGATTCCTTATTCATCCGTAGCAACAGGTCGTGTAGTGTTCTGTATATGAGGACTCCAATTACAGAAATTCCTGCTTCATTCTCAGCAGACGCCGAGACATTTCCTGAAGACCTAGAATTCCAGTTGTTTGGATATCAACAGAAAGACTCCCGAAATTCTTGTGGAATTGGATCCCAAGATTCCTGGTTCACTTTTCAAAAGACACCCTAAAAATGTGGCGACATAGAAGCCCAGATTGCTGAGAAACCTTATCAAGAGACCTTGTAGATGTAGGCGATTGAGAAATCCAAGAACTCGATTCCTTCTCCGTTCTCAGCAAGATGCCCTGATTTTCCCTATCTATATGTATTCCAAAATTCTGTATACTAAAATACAGATGCCCAGATTTTTCCTAGAGACGTGGAATCCATGATTTCTGGTTACATTTTAATAATTCTTGCTAAATATTTGGCAACTGCCAAACCCTCGGCCCCTCTCCAAATAAAAGTACAAACGAAAATTTATGGAATACCAAGTTCATCTGAAGACCAGGGTTACATCCAAATACAGCAATAAGATACTTTTGTTCCGGGAATCTGGCCTTAGCTGTCCCTAGGAAGGTAAGGGACTTGAACTACCAGATACCCGTTTATACATCTCAAGAGAATCAGAATGTTGCTGGAGTCATGGAATGACTGATTCATGATACCCACAAGCCAAATATCTCCGAAACACGAGACGAGCTTGAACCCTGATTCTTGTTTATCCCGTAGCAAGACACCCTGAGAATTTTTCGGATTGGGGACTAGTTTATCACAGATTGCTTAATCTTCCTTAGCGAGGGGCCATGGCGTGTCCTGTATATGAGGACTCACTTTCCCCAGAATCCTGTTTCGAATCCCTGATTCTTGTTAAGCCCTTAGCAAGAAGTCATGTAGATATTGTGACGGAGGGACCATGTAAACCAGGTTTCTTATTTTTCCTTAGCAAGGGATCATGTAAATTCTGTATATGAGGACTGTTATTACCTAAGTTGGAGCTTCTAAAACCTGATTCTTGTTAAGCCCACAGCAGATAATCTGTTGATTTTTAGGACTGAGGATTGCTATAACCCCGATTCTTTTTCTTCCTTGGCAAGGGGCCATGTATTTTCCTTTATTTTAGGACACCAATTACATAGATCCTGCTTCAAAACTCTGATTCTTTTTTACCCCTTTCCAAGATGCCCTGTCGATTTTTGGGATTGAGGACTCGTGTAACACAGATTCCTTATTCTTTCATTGCAAAAGTGATGTAGTTGCCTGTGTATAAGGACTCCAGTTCCACAGATTCATGCTCGAAAACACCCTGATTCGTGTATAGTCCATAGCAAGACGACCTGAAGTTTTTTTGGCATAGAGGACACGAGTAACGCAAATTCCTTATTCTTACTTAGCAATAGGCAATGAAGTTTCCTGTATGTGAGGACTCTCATTACCCAGATTCCAACTTCAAAACCTGATTAGTGGTTACATCTTAGGAAGACGGCCTGTAGTTTTTGGGATTGAGGACTCATGTAACCAAGATTCCTCATACTTCCTTAGCAATATGACATGTAGTTTTCTGTATATGATGACTCCCATCAACTAGCTTCCTGTTTCACTCTACAGGATGCTGAGAAACTTCCTGGTGACCGAGAATTCCTGTTGTTTGTATATCAAGAGAAAGACGCCCATAATGTTCTTTGGGAACTGGAATCAAGAATCCTGGTTCCACTTAACAAGACCTCCCCAAAATGTGGAATCTTCAAAACCCAACATCCCCATTCTGACCTGCCGCCGACAAGAATTTTCTGTTGTTTGAGGTCACCTGAATCGTGGGATTTTGTACCAATATGCCTTTTGATTCTGGGGAACATGTTTATGTTCGTAGATGATCCTAGGACACAAAATGTTTTGAAGGGACTGATCCTTGATTACAACTAACAAGAGGACCAGAAAGTTCCTATGGATGTGTAAGGACAGATTTAGCGTTTCCACCGTGCAGTAGCTCTGAAACATGTAGGGACCCAGAAGCCCAAATTGCTGATAAATCCTTATAAAGAGGCCCTGCAGATTCCGGTTAATGAGAACTACTAGAACCGGATATCCTTTTCGTTCTCAGCAAGATGCCCTGATTTTCCCTATCGATGTGGATTCCAAACTCTGTATACAAAAAGACAGATGCCCAGATGTTTCCTAGGGACGTGGAATCCATGATTCGTGTTTACCTTAAAAAATACATACTAAACATTTGGCAAGTGCAAAACTCTTGTCCCCTCTCAAAATACAAAGAGAAACAGAAGGG
>NW_007250056.1:4528-5796 GCF_000164805.1 Carlito syrichta
CGGATGTAGGAATCGTGTAACCAGGATTCCTTATTCTTCTGTAGCAACAGGTCGTGTACTATTCTGTATATGAGGACTCTCCTTATTGAAATTTCTGCTTCATTCAAAGCAAGACGCCGAGACATTTCCTGGTGACCTAGAATTCCAGTTGCTTGGATATCAAGAGAGACTCCCATAAAGTTCTTGTGGAATTGGAACCACGATTGCTGGTTTCCTGTTCAAAAGACACCCTAAAAATGTGGCGATATAAAAGTCAAGATTGCTAATTAAACCTTATCAAGAGACCTTGTAGATATAGGCAATTGAGAACTCCAAGAACCGGATTCCCTTTCCGTTCTCAGCAAGATGCCCTGGTTTTCCCTGTCTATGTGTATTCCAATATTCCGTATACAAAAATGCAGATGCCCAGAAGTGTCTTAGGGACGTGGAATCCATGATTCCTGGTTACAATTTAATAATTTGTACTAAATATTTGCAACTGAAAAATCTTCGGCGCCTCTCCAAATAAAAGTACAAACGGAAATGTAAGGATAACCAAGTTCATCTTAAGAACAGAGTTACATCCTAATACGGCAAGAAGATACTTCTCTTCCGGGAATCTGGTCTTAGTTGCACCGAGGAACCTTAGGGACTTGTACTACAAGATACCCATTTACAACTATCATGAGGACCAGAATGTTGCTGGAGTCCTGGAATGACTGATTCATGATACCCACAATCCAAATATCTCTGAAACGTGAGACGAGCTCGAAGTTCTGCTTCTTGTTTATCCCGTAATAAGACACCCTGAGAATTTTTCGGATAGGGGACTAGTGTATTACAGATTCCTTATTCTTCCTTACCGAGGGGCCATGTAGTGTCCTGTGTATAAGGACTTGCTTTCTCCAGAACCCAGTTTCGAACCCCTGATTTTTGTTTAGCCCTTAGCAAGATGTCATGTAGATACTGTGACAGAGGAACCGTGTAAAACAGGTTTCTAATATTTCCTTAGAAAGAGAACGTGTAGATTCTGTATATGAGGACTGCTTTTACCAATGTTGCAACTTCTAAACACTAACTCTTTTTTAGGCCACAGCAGATAGCCTGTTGATTCTAAGGACTGAGGACTACTATAACCCCAATTCTTTATCTTTCTTAGCAAGGGGCCGTGTATTTTCCTGTAGATTAGGACACCAATTACATAGATCCTGCTTCGAAACTCTGATTCATTTTTGACCCTTTCCAAGATGCCCTGTAGATTTTAGGTATTGAGGACTCCTGTATCCCAG